>NC_134353.1:511847655-511982655 GCF_048569485.1 Anomaloglossus baeobatrachus
GACAGACACAGACACAGACAGACTCAGACACAGACTCAGACTCAGACTCAGACACAGACACAGACACAGACACAGACACAGACACAGACACAGACACAGACACAGACAGACTCAGACACAGACTCAGACACAGACACAGACAGACTCAGACACAGACTCAGACACAGACACAGACAGACTCAGACACAGACTCAGACACAGACACAGACAGACTCAGACACAGACTCAGACACAGACTCAGACACAGACACAGACACAGACACAGACACAGACACAGACACAGACACAGACACAGACACAGACTCAGACTCAGACTCAGACTCAGACTCAGACTCAGACTCAGACTCAGACTCAGACTCAGACTCAGACACAGACAGACTCAGACACAGACTCAGACACAGACACAGACACAGACACAGACTCAGACACAGAGACTCAGACACAGAGACTCAGACACAGAGACTCAGACACAGAGACTCAGACACAGAGACTCAGACACAGACTCAGACACAGACACAGACAGACTCAGACACAGACAGACTCAGACACAGACTCAGACACAGACACAGACAGACTCAGACACAGACTCAGACACAGACTCAGACACAGACACAGAGACACAGACTCAGACACAGACAGACACAGACACAGACACAGACAGACTCAGACACAGACTCAGACTCAGACTCAGACACAGACACAGACACAGACACAGACACAGACACAGACACAGACACAGACACAGACAGACTCAGACACAGACACAGACACAGACACAGACAGACTCAGACACAGACTCAGACACAGACACAGACAGACTCAGACACAGACTCAGACACAGACACAGACAGACTCAGACACAGACTCAGACACAGACACAGAGACACAGACTCAGACACAGACACAGACACAGACAGACACAGACACAGACAGACTCAGACTCAGACACAGACTCAGACTCAGACACAGACACAGACACAGACACAGACACAGACACAGACACAGACACAGACACAGACTCAGACTCAGACTCAGACTCAGACTCAGACTCAGACTCAGACTCAGACTCAGACTCAGACTCAGACTCAGACTCAGACTCAGACTCAGACTCAGACTCAGACACAGACAGACTCAGACACAGACTCAGACACAGACTCAGACACAGACACAGACTCAGACACAGACACACACTCAGACTCAGACTCAGACTCAGACACACACTCAGACACACACTCAGACTCAGACTCAGACTCAGACACAGACACACACTCAGACTCAGACTCAGACACACACTCAGACACACACTCAGACTCAGACACAGACACAGACAGACTCAGACACACACTCAGACACAGAGACTCAGACACAGACTCAGACTCAGACACAGACACAGACTCAGACACAGACACAGACACAGACTCAGACTCAGACTCAGACTCAGACTCAGACTCAGACTCAGACTCAGACTCAGACTCAGACTCAGACTCAGACTCAGACACAGACACAGACACAGACTCAGACACAGACACAGACACAGACACAGACACAGACACAGACACAGACACAGACACAGACACAGACACAGACACAGACACAGACTCAGACACAGACACAGACACAGACACAGACACAGACACAGACACAGACACAGACTCACACTCAGACACAGACTCAGACACAGACACAGACACAGACACAGACTCAGACACAGACACACACTCAGACTCAGACACACACTCAGACTCAGACTCAGACACACACTCAGACTCAGACTCAGACTCAGACTCAGACACAGACTCAGACACAGACTCAGACTCAGACTCAGACTCAGACACAGACTCAGACACAGACACAGACACAGACACAGACACAGACACAGACACAGACTCAGACACAGACAGACACAGACTCAGACACAGACAGACACAGACACAGACTCACACTCAGACTCAGACTCAGACACAGACAGACTCAGACTCAGACTCAGACTCACACTCAGACTCAGACACAGACACAGACACAGACTCAGACACAGACACAGACACAGACACAGACACAGACACAGACACAGACTCAGACACAGACAGACTCAGACTCAGACACAGACACAGACTCAGACTCAGACACAGACACAGACTCAGACTCAGACACAGACACAGACTCAGACACAGACTCAGACACAGACACAGACACAGACTCAGACACAGACACAGACACAGACACAGACACACACTCAGACTCAGACACACACTCAGACTCAGACACAGACAGACTCAGACACAGACTCAGACACAGACACAGACTCAGACACAGACACAGACACAGACACAGACACAGACACACACTCAGACTCAGACACACACTCAGACTCAGACTCAGACACAGACAGACTCAGACACAGACTCAGACACAGACTCAGACACAGACACACACTCAGACTCAGACTCAGACTCAGACACACACTCAGACACACACTCAGACTCAGACTCAGACTCAGACTCAGACACAGACACACACTCAGACTCAGACTCAGACACACACTCAGACACACACTCAGACTCAGACTCAGACACACACTCAGACACACACTCAGACTCAGACACAGACACAGACACAGACAGACTCAGACACACACTCAGACACAGAGACTCAGACACAGACTCAGACACAGACACAGACAGACTCAGACTCAGACACAGACACAGACTCAGACACAGACACAGACACAGACTCAGACACAGACACAGACTCAGACACAGACTCAGACACAGACTCAGACACAGACACAGACACAGACACAGACACAGACTCAGACTCAGACACAGACACAGACTCAGACACAGACTCAGACACAGACACAGACAGACTCAGACACAGACTCAGACACAGACACAGACAGACTCAGACTCAGACACAGACTCAGACTCAGACACAGACACAGACACAGACACAGACACAGACAGACTCAGACACACACTCAGACACAGAGACTCAGACACAGACTCAGACACAGACAGACTCAGACTCAGACACAGACACAGACTCAGACTCAGACACAGACACAGACTCAGACTCAGACACAGACACAGACTCAGACACAGACTCAGACACAGACACAGACACAGACACAGACACAGACACAGACACAGACACAGACACAGACACAGACTCAGACACAGACACAGACACAGACACAGACAGACTCAGACACAGACTCAGACACAGACACAGACAGACTCAGACACAGACTCAGACACAGACACAGACACAGACTCAGACACAGACTCAGACACAGACTCAGACTCAGACTCAGACACAGACACAGACTCAGACACAGACTCAGACACAGACACAGACACAGACACAGACACAGACACAGACACAGACACAGACACAGACACAGACACAGACACAGACACAGACTCACACTCAGACTCAGACTCAGACACAGACTCAGACACAGACACAGACTCAGACACAGACACAGACTCAGACACAGACACAGACTCAGACACAGACTCAGACACAGACTCAGACTCAGACACACACTCAGACTCAGACTCAGACACACACTCAGACTCAGACTCAGACTCAGACTCAGACTCAGACACAGACTCAGACACAGACTCAGACACAGACACAGACACAGACACAGACACAGACTCAGACACAGACTCAGACACAGACTCAGACACAGACACAGACACAGACACAGACACAGACACAGACTCACACTCAGACTCAGACTCAGACACAGACAGACTCAGACTCAGACTCAGACTCAGACTCAGACACAGACACAGACACAGACACAGACACAGACACAGACTCAGACACAGACACAGACTCAGACTCAGACTCACACTCAGACTCAGACTCAGACACAGACTCAGACACAGACTCAGACACAGACACACACTCAGACTCACACTCAGACTCACACTCAGATGCAGACTCAGACGCAGACTCAGACGCAGACTCACTCACACTCACTCAGACTCACACTCAGACTCACTCAGACTCACACTCACACTCAGACTCACACTCACACTCACACTCAGACTCACACCCAGACTCACACTCAGACTCAGACTCAAACGCACACTCACACTCAGACTCACACGCACACTCACACTCAGACTCACACGCACACTCACACTCAGACTCACATGCACACTCACACTCAGACTCACATGCACACTCACACTCAGACTCAGACTCACTCGCACACTCAACGCAGCAGACACACAACACCCAACACACAAACACCGCGGCACACACAAATATACGCACATACCGCACAACACACACATTGCACAAAACATACCTCCCCCCAAAACACACACACACACCCACACAAACCGCGCAACACACATACACAACGATACAGACACACAGCGCTCCACAAATAACGACACACAACGCAACACACAAACAACACAGCTCTCACCCCCCGCTACACCCAGACAACACCCAGAACATGTACAGCCCCTACACAAACACTTGGTAACTACACACAACAACATCTATATTATATATATATATATATATATATATGTATATATAACAAAAATCATACATGAACTACACAATACGTAAATTCTAGAATACCCGATGCGTAGAATCGGGCCACCTTCTAGTATATATATATATATATATATATATATATATATACATATACATATACATATACATATACATACACACATATACATACAGTTAGGTCCAGAAATATTTGGACAGTGACACAAGTTTTGTTATTTTAGCTGTTTAGAAAAACATGTTCAGAAATACAATTATATATATAATATGGGCTGAAAGTGCACACTCCCAGCTGCAATATGAGAGTTTTCACATCCAAATCGGAGAAAGGGTTTAGGAATCATAGCTCTGTAATGCATAGCCTCCTCTTTTTCAAGGGACCAAAAGTAATTGGACAAGGGACTCTAAGGGCTGCAATTAACTCTGAAGGCGTCTCCCTCGTTAACCTGTAATCAATGAAGTAGTTAAAAGGTCTGGGGTTGATTACAGGTGTGTGGTTTTGCATTTGGAAGCTGTTGCTGTGACCAGACAACATGCGGTCTAAGGAACTCTCAATTGAGGTGAAGCAGAACATCCTGAGGCTGAAAAAAAAGAAAAAATCCATCAGAGAGATAGCAGACATGCTTGGAGTAGCAAAATCAACAGTCGGGTACATTCTGGGAAAAAAGGAATTGACTGGTGAGCTTGGGAACTCAAAAAGGCCTGGGCGTCCACGGATGACAACAGTGGTGGATGATCGCCGCATACTTTCTTTGGTGAAGAAGAACCCGTTCACAACATCAACTGAAGTCCAGAACACTCTCAGTGAAGTAGGTGTATCTGTCTCTAAGTCAACAGTAAAGGGAAGACTCCATGAAAGTAAATACAAAGGGTTCCCATCTAGATGCAAACCATTCATCAATTCCAAAAATAGACAGGCCAGAGTTAAATTTGCTGAAAAACACCTCATGAAGCCAGCTCAGTTCTGGAAAAGTATTCTATGGACAGATGAGACAAAGATCAACCTGTACCAGAATGATGGGAAGAAAAAAGTTTGGAGAAGAAAGGGAACGGCACATGATCCAAGGCACACCACATCCTCTGTAAAACATGGTGGAGGCAACGTGGTGGCATGGGCATGCATGGCTTTCAATGGCACTGGGTCACTTGTGTTTATTGATGACATAACAGCAGACAAGAGTAGCCGGATGAATTCTGAAGTGTACCGGGATATACTTTCAGCCCAGATTCAGCCAAATGCCGCAAAGTTGATCGGACGGCACTTCATAGTACAGATGGACAATGACCCCAAGCATACAGCCAAAGCTACCCAGGAGTTCATGAGTGCAAAAAAATGGAACATTCTGCAATGGCCAAGTCAATCACCAGATCTTAACCCAATTGAGCATGCATTTCACTTGCTCAAATCCAGACTTAAGACGGAAAGACCCACAAACAAGCATGACATGAAGGTTGCGGCTGTAAAGGCCTGGCAAAGCATTAAGAAGGAGGAAACCCAGCGTTTGGCGATGTCCATGGGTTCCAGACTTAAGGCAGTGATTGCCTCCAAAGGATTCGCAACAAAATATTGAAAATAATTTTTTTTTTTTTGGGTTTGGTTTATTTGTCCAATTACTTTTGACCTCCTAAAATGTGGAGTGTTTGTAAAGAAATGTGTACAATTCCTACAATTTCTATCAGATATTTTTGTTCAAACCTTCAAATTAAACGTTACAATCTGCACTTGAATTCTGTTGTAGAGGTTTCATTTCAAATCCAATGTGGTGGCATGCAGAGCCCAACTCGCGAAAATTGTGTCACTGTCCAAATATTTCTGGACCTAACTGTATATAAACACAAGCAAGATCATGACGGTTTTGTGCCAAACATGTCAATCACTTAATATTCGTAGACTATTTTCAAATCTTCAACTTCCTAAGAAGAATAAGCAATATAAGGTAATAGTATTCCTTGATACAGTTAAGACATATGATCGTGTCCAATGGGCCTTTGTATGAATAACTTCCAGAAAATTGCTGGAGTTCCCCATAGATTTCCATTATACTCGGTAAACAAGTTGAGCCCATCAGAGCGTCAAAATGCTCGTTATGAGTAGAGCACTAGAGCATGGTAGTGGTCACTCATCACTACTCATTATGAGTACAGTGCACCTGAGAATGGTAGTGATCACCCATCACTACTTGTTATGAGTACAGAGCACCCAAGCATGGTACTGATCGCTCATCAGTATTAACTACTCAGAATTTGACAAACTAGAAGACATCAGACATTGTAAAGATAAAGAATTATCAAAAAACTGACCCGCACATCCAACAAATGTGAACAGGTGCTAACTGCATAATAATTCCCTGCGATTAGATATAATGGGCCACAAGATAAGACTCGCTGTGTTATAGATGCAACATCATGCAAGACTCCTAACGCCGACTTATGCCATGTAATGTGGACTTGCCTTAAACGTAAAGAGGTGGTCTACTATGCAGCATTAGTGGCCACATGGATGTAAAGCTTATAGAGAAGGCTATTCTCAAATACCTTGTTTAGTAAATTCTGACTCTCAGCAGCGCTATTGCAGTCCGCTCATCCCCATCACATGACCCCATCGGGGCTCCTTGACCTCTGAGATCCGGTGATGTCACATCAACTTCCAGTTGACCCGACATCACTGAGGCTGGCCCCAATCTCTGAGTTTCACCGCTCGTCACAGCCCAGCATCGCTCCTGCTTGCGGTGCTCTGCACGGATAAGTCAGAGCCTGGGGGTCACGTGATGGGGATGAGTGGACTGCATTAGCGCTGCTCAGAGTCAGAATTTACTACACAAGGTATTTGAGAAAAGCCCTCTCTATGAGCTTTACATCAATGTGGCCACTAATGCTCAGTAGTGGACCACCTCTTTAAAAGGATTTTGGAAGTCAGTGCTAGATCTTATGTCTAGGGTGTTTGAATGTGTGATGCCATTAGATCCTATTGTACATCTATTGGGTTATGTTGAAGGCCTTCCAGTCGGTGAGGCTCATTAAGCAACTATTTTACGCTTGATTTATCAGGCTAGGAAGCCAACTGCCCTCCACTGGCAAGATGTCAACCCCCTTACTATTCAAGAATATATTGTTTTCCCAAAATTAATACTTTGCTCCGTCTTGAGACACCTGTGTTTCAAAAGAGAGGAATCCCGATTAAATTTGAAAAATTCTAGGTCATGGCTGAATACTCCAGGTTTAGCCCCTCTAGTAGTGACATAGTAAAGAATGTATACAGCTAAATTTACTAACTAAATAACTTGAGATATTAATATTTTACATGGACAACCCCCTTAGAAAAGGTATTCTGGATTAAGTACCTGATTGAATTTAGGTGGGGGAGAAGGTGGTGAAGTCTGATGGCCAGATCATTGTAAAGGACTCCGCTAATAATGCTATACACCAGGATATTTTGGAGCGAATTTAACTCATGTTAAAATATTAGACACAATGTATTCTCCTTGTCATCATAATATATATGAAAGAGGAATGTATAAAACTTCGTATTTTCATTATAAAATAGGTGTTGGATAGCGAAAGGGAAATGCAAAGAAGCAAATGGAAGATCGACTCATTATGATAAATCTAAAAAAAATTGTTTAAAAGAACTAAAGTCCTCAGTGGTTGATACCTTTTAATGGGTAACTGAAAATATTGTAATAATAGCAAGCTTTCCAGACTACTCAGGTCTCTTCATCAGGCTCGGTATAGGTATAGACTCTTTTAAATAATTTTTTTTTTTTATCTCTACTGGCTAAAACAGTAAAAATATATATTTTATCTGTATGATAAATGTGGGATTTTTTTTTTAATATCTTCCAGACTGTATCTGGAAGAATAAGTAGTAATACGGTTTCTTGAATCTAGGTATGGGACGGGGTGGGGTTAATAGTTTAAAAATTGCTTGTATAGTAATTTTTTAGTTCTGAAATGTATTTAATTTAAAAAAAAAAAAAAAAGAATAGGACAGTCATGAATCTTAGGCGGGCTTTGCACACTACGACATCGCATGTACGATGTCGGTGGGGTCAAATCGAAAGTGACGCACATCCGGCGTCGCAGTCGATATCGAAGTGTGCAAATCCTTTTTGATACGATTAACGAGCGCAAAAGCGTCGTTATCGTATCATCGGTGTAGGGTCCGACATTTCCATAATCCCGGTGCAGCGACAGGTACGATGTTGTTCGTTGTTCCTGCGGCAGCATACATCGTTGTGTGTGAAGCCGCAGGAGCGAGGAACATCTCCTTACCTGCGTCACGGCTGCAATGCGGAAGGAAGGAGGTGGGCGGGATGTTTACATCCTACTCATCTTCGCCCCTCCGCTGCTATTGGCTGCCTGCCGTGTGACGTTGCTATGACGACGCACGACCTGCCCCCTTAGGAAGGAGGCGGATCGCCGGCCAGAGCGATGTCGCAGGGCAGGTGAGTGCTGAATGTGAAGCTGGCGTAGCGATAATGTTCGCTACGCCAGCAATCACAAGATATCGCTGCTGCGACAGGGGCGGGGACTATTGCGCTCGGCATCGCAGCATCGGCTTGCGATGTCGCAGCGTGCAAAGTTCCCCTTAGACTTGGATCTGACATTTTTACGAATCTGAATAGATCCATGAAGAAGCAGACACAGACAGAAGAGGCCCCTGTGCAAGAACAATATGGGCATCATAATGTACAATTCCACCTGGTTTGGAGGAGGACGCGAGCACCTTCACATGTGGTGTCCCCATGTGGCTATAGAGGTAGCACCAATGGTATGCCCACCCCTTAACTCATGAAACTCAGTGGGTCAGTGCTCTGTCCGATCGGGCAGCACACAGATGTGTCAATGTAGGATTAGAGTAATATAATTGTCAGGAATTATACATTAATAGAGCGGAGTCAGATACCTGCTAAAGCTGGCAATGCTTTGTTCCACTCCCATGGCTGGTCATACTCGTCTGCAGGCCGGTCATCATCTTGAGGCAACTTGCTTTCTCGCATTTGCAGGCCAACAAGGCTTTCAGAATCCGACTCCACTCCATTACACTCGGGCTCATACGGCGTGTCATACAACTGAATGTTCTTCTGGGGCGCTTTTTGACTCTCCTGTTTCTGAATATCTGTTCAAAGATGAAGAAAATTGCCCGTTAGCATAGAATATCACATCCTGGGATCTTGGCACAGTTGTACAGCTTTGTAGCAGTGCAATATACATTGTGCTGTGCTGGATAACAGTAAATATATAATCTTGATGCCTCTTCTGCTAAATATTAGCCACTTATTACTACATAGCTAGACAACTTTCCTATATGGAGGCTGGAAGACAATGCAGAAGGAATCTGTAATGGCAGGAACGTCTCAATAGGATTTTGCTATCATAGAAAGCAATGAGTTCCAACAATGAATATTAATGAATTCAGTTCATACCATTGAGAATCAGTGCACTGACCTACACAATGAAGAATGCATTTCACTACAGGAACTAATGGTAGAGGCAGATCCAGCAATTTACACTTTCTGCCGATTTAGTCCCACATCCTCTGGTTAGATATAGAAAGGACGAGTAACAGCAATGGATAAGCGTCCTGAATGCACACTTTATAACTCATTCATTGCTTATACAAAAGGACGTTTATTGTGATATGCTAGAAATTACTGGAATAACCTACAAAAGAGGGCTTTATCTGCTGGAATACACACAATAGGAGTTTCATTATGAAGCATTTACTAAAATGTTACTTAAAGGGAACCTGTCAGTTCCGATATGCACCCAGGACCACGAGCAGTTCTGGGTGTATATTGCTAATCCCTGCCTAACCATCCCTGTATACACTAGCATACATAAAGGGATCTTTAGAAAAGATCTTTTACCATATGCTAATGAGAGCAGGGACTAGTCCCCTGGGAGTTGCTTCCCTTGCTAGTCGCCCAATTAGCATGGTAGTACGTCCCTGTGGGCGTACTAACATGCTAATGAATGTGCAGCGTCAGAGCATGTTCTCGCTCACCTCTCCGCTGCCATCGCGTCTGACGCTGGATTTTGGCTCAGTGCGCATGACCCCAGAGTTTCTGTCATGTGCACTATGAAGCCGGGTGTACGTGTCCAGGCTTCAAACTGAAGTAGTGCGCATGACCGAAATTCTGGAGTCATGCGCACGGAGCCGAAATCCAGCGTCGGACGCGATGGCAGTGGAGACGTGAGTGAGATCATCCTCTGATGCTGAGCATTCATTAGCATGTTAGTATACCCCTGTGGGCGTACTAACATGCTAATGGGGGCGAATAGCCAGCGGAACTAACACCCAGGGGACTAGTCCCCTGCGCTCATTAGCATACGAAAAATGATCTTCAGTAATACTTTTTCAGCCTTTCTTGATATACACAATTCTTTTCAGGTTGTTGCCTAAGAGACCGACCACCGCTGCTGTCAAGCACTGCGCCAAAGGAATTAACAGTACACCCTAGAGACCCTGGCGAGCTTCCAAACTTTGCTAATAAGTGCAATAGAAAAGAGCTCATTAGCACTGCACGTTCTGCTCTCTAGCAGCGGTGGTCAGTCTCCATGGCAAGAAGTTGTAAACAAGATGAAAAAAAGAACTCGTCACCATTAAAATACAGTCCAATCTGCAGGCACCATGTTATAGCGCAGGGGCAGCTTGATATATACGTTAGTTTTGTGAAAGAAGATTCAGTATCACCTGCATTTTAATTATTTAATCTTCTGCTCTTTGTGATTTTCGGTCCAAAGGACGGTTCTATCAGTGATTGACCGCTATCCTGTCAATCACTGATGGGACCACCTACTGGACTAAAAATCCCAGAAAGAGCAGAAGCTTAAGGCTAAGGACACACTGGTACTACTGTGAGTGCATCGCATGACACGCGGCTCCCGCTCTGCTGGAGTGTAAGCCAAGTGTCATGCCACTGTGATCCGATCCTGCGATCAGAGCACAGCTGCGGAGGAGAAGATGAGACTAATCTTCCTATCTCCTCCATTGTCATTGTCAGCTGATGAGTATATCGCACTGTACTCCTGTGTAATGTGATGTTTCTCTCGCACCCATAGACTTGTATGTATGGGTGTGAGTGCAAAAATTGGATCCACCAGCAGCATGCTGCGCTTGTGTTCTCGGTGCAAGTAGGTATGAGAAAAAAAGCGACTCCATAGAGTAACATTGGTCTGGATGGAATGAGATTTTTTTTTTATCGCATTCCACTTGCTCCATTTTATTTGCAGTGTGTCCTTAGCCTAAATGATGAAAACGCATTATACAAAAACTTTTCTTACAAATCTATATATCAATCTACTCTGTTCCCCCTGCTCTATTACATGATGTCTGCAGGTTACAATGTTGTTCATGGTGACAGCTCAAGAAAGGCAATAAATTGGAAGATTGCTTATATTTATAAGCAATATCCGATACTACCCATACAGGAGGATGGGAATAATGATAATTGCAGAGAGTAGAATGGAATCTTCTCATAAGATTGTAAAGGCGACTTTACACACAGCAACATCACTAGCAATCTCGCTGGTGAAAGCACCCGCCCCCGTCGGTTGTGCGTCACGGGCAAATCGCTGCCCGTGGCGCACAACATAGTTAGTCCCCATCACACATTTTTACCTGCCTAGCAACGTTGCTGTGGCTAGCGAACCGCCTCCTTTCTAAGGGGGGGGTTCGTTTGGCGTCACAGCGGCGTCACTAAGCGGCCACCCAATAGAAGCGGAGGGGCGTAGATGAGCTGGCCGAACATCCCGCCCACCTTCTTCCTTCCACATTGCCGGCGGCTGCAGATACGATGTTGTTCCTCGTTCCTGCGGTGTCACACATAGCGCTGTGTGCTGCCGCAGGAACGACGAACAACCTGCGTTCTGCAACAGCAACGATATTTGAGATTAGAACGACGTGTCAACGATCAACGATAAGGTGAGTATTTTTGATCATTAGCGGTCGTTCGTACGTTTCACACGCAACGACGTCGCTATCGAGGCCGGATGTGCGTCATGAATTCCGTGACCCCAACGACATCTCGTTAGCGATGTCGTTGCGTGTAAAGTGGCCTTAAGGCTATGTTCTTAACCACAAAGATGCAGCGTTTTTGGCCCAAAAAAAAAAAAAAAAAAAAAAAAAGCACCCGTGGCAAAAATGCATCAAAAAATGCATGCGTTTTTACCGCATTTTGCCCAATGTGTAAGTCAAATCTATTGACTGGAACAGCTCAAAATGCAAAAAGAATTGACATGCTGCATCTTGGCTGTATTTTCAAAAACGCAGCTAAGATGCAGCCAACAAAAGATGCAGTGTACCCAGCAAAATAGAAATCTCAGACTTTGCTGGGAGAAGGAAATGCGTGCATTTAGGTGAATCTTTGTGACCTCAAAACTGCACCAAAAATGCAGTAAAAGATGCAGTGTGTGAATATAGCCTAACAATGTTATTTTACCCACAGTCTCTCCTATATTTTTATCTAGTCCTTGTCTAGCTTGTGATCTTCGGACATTATAAATCAGTCTGCAGATTTGTGCTCGATGCCCGATATCCAAAATATACTGTCTCATCACAGACAAGTTACCGGTCAGACCACAGACAGAATTTGAATAAACTTTTTTTGCATATAATCAAAACAAACACAATCTCTTTAGGGGAAGAAAATAAACAAAACAACAATGGCGTTTTCTGAAGCGTCTTCTGCTTGAAAAATTCGGCATATACTCGCACTTAAAAGACGTCTTGTGCACATACCCAAGATAACCTTATGCACGAATAGGTTATATTAGGGTATGTGCGGTCGAAGATGATGGGACAGCCCCTTTGCACTAATGATGCTACGGAGTATCTAGAATTTTATGTGGTACTTCACCGTATAAACCAATTTGGAGAAGTGCATTTGGGCAGGCTTGTTCCAACAAGCGCAGCCACCTATCCATACACAAAAGATGGGGTACTGGTCAGATTCCAGGGGTGGACCCTGCAGATCTGCTAGGAGAGGTGATACACCTAAACCCTTAAACAACAAACGAAACTTCCAAGTTTGTGACAAAGGCATTCGGATATTACCAAGAAATACACACAGACAATCGTACTGTAGACAAGATGGCTGTCATGCTGAGTGAAATCAGCTCTGGTTGGAATATGGAGGCAGATGCACATGGGAATATACATTAATCATGTTTACTGTACACTGAACTGTCCATTTTAGTCATTGTGTAGGAAATAAGCATTAACAAGACAGCAGAGTCAGTCTCCGACAGAATGTGACTATAGCGGTCCTCCTAGTAAAGCTGGGGAGACGGGGGACCTTTGTAGTGGAGCACTCTCACTGCATCTTAAAACAGCTTTATGGACAAGACAATGAGGGTGGTAAAGCACTTAAATCACTTGATGTTGAAGGCTGTCTATAAGGATTAGAAGTCCCTGCTCCTTTCACTACAAGTAGAAGAAAAAATTAAAAGCTCTATCAACACTATTCTCCACACAAGACAATTGAAGGTTTTCTGTGAACATTTCGAGGGTCAATGAAAGATTGCCTAACGCCTGCAGCTTACAGACTTACAGAGTCAAGATGGGCCTGAGAGAGTGTCCCTGCTGTGTTCTCTAATGGATCTCGGCAGCCATTAACTGAAAAGTCTTAAATTAACACCTTGCCATCTCAGAATGAATGGAAAGAACAGTCATGGAGCGCACATAGGTTTTAATCTTCCAGGACTCTTGCATTTATCTCATGTAATAGGCAGAGAAGGGCACTTAATTCAGCCAGGCCATGTGCTTTAGCTTTAGTTATTTGTAAGACCCCATTTCCAACATGCTCTCCTTGCCCCCTGCAGCAGCTTTACTTTCTTGAAGGATTGTCTTCACTGACAGACAGGGAGCTCAATAAAGATTATACACATTCCTGGCTGTGGGCCATGGCTATCCAGATAAGAACAATTAACTAAGCGGCCGCACTAATTCTGGCTTACTTTCACCGATTCCTGGTCTCAGATCCTGTCACTAGGCCACCACATTATCACGCCCGCTCACATTTCTGAATTGAGAAGTAAAAGCCTCGTCGCCAATGAATGACAGATTCATCTGAAAACCAAAACTGCAGAGTACTGTACAAGAGGCGGAAAAAAAAACAACCAAACAACTCACTGAAAAGCGCTAAGTCTTGTGTAGCAATGTCCATGAGGACAGTCACACGCATCTGAGAAAAATGGACAACTTTTTATCAGGTGTCTTTCTAGTTGCTTCAGTTTTCCCTCATTCTTTCTCACTGAAGCAGGTAGACTAATGTATTGATTCTTAATAGGAACTGGTCATGTAAAATAAAAAAACACTATTAACCTGCCGATATGGGGTTAATCTGCAGTTAAAAGAGTTCTGACGGAGTACAGCCGCTGCACAGAGCCTTGCTGATGGGAGGAATTTAACTTTATTCCTCCTGGCAGCCTTAAAGCCGCTTTACATGCTACAATAAATCTTACAATGTGTCGGCGGGGTCATGTCGTAAGTGACGCACATCCGGCATCGTAAGTATGATTGTAGCGCGTAAAACCTCCGTGCAATTGCGATTGAAAGAAAATCCGTTCATCGCATGCACGTCGTTCATTCCTCAAAGATTGAATGTGTGGTTGTGCAATGTTCCCGAGGCAGCACACATCGCAGCGTGTGACACCCCAGGAACATTGAACGACAGCTTACCTCCGTCCGCGGCTCCCGCCGACAATGCGGAAGGAAGGAGGTGGGCGGGATGTTTACCTCCCGCTCATCTCCGCCCCTTCGCTTCTATTGGCCGGCTGCCGCGTGACGTCGATGTGACGCCGAACGTCCCTCCCACTCCAGGAAGTGGACATTCGCCGCCCACATCAAGGTCGTATGGACGGGTAAGTGCGTGTGACGGGGGTTAATCGTTTGTGCGGCACGTTCAACAAATTGAACATGCCACACATACGATGGGGGCGTTGCAAATCGCATACAATATCGAATGCGAAATTGCAACGTGTAAAGCAGGCTTTAGGCCTTCAGTCCTAGAGACGCGACCAATGTGGTTTCATTCACTGCTCTGAGCATAGTGAGTGCCAGCTGTAACCACACCCCATCACTGACTGACAGCCTGCGCTATACTGATGCAGTGCTAAATCGGCTGTCAGTCAGTCCCAGTAGTGTGATTACAGCCGCTACTCACTATGCACAGGGCTGTGACTAAAACCGCGCCAGACAAAGTCCAAGGATGTCAGGAGGAATAAAGTTCATTTTATCCCGATCGTGCAGTGGACACACACCATCAGAACACGATTAACCTGCAGATTAATCCCATGTCTGCAGGATAATAGCAGATTTTTTTTTTTTTTTTTTACATGACAGGTTCCCTTTAAATGTGTCAGTTTAAAAAAATGGATGAAACAAATACAAAGTTTGGAACAGATTCAATGCTTTCATGATCTGGTGTAAAAAGCTTTGAAAAGTTGCAACATTTTGATCGCCACTCAAGACTGCGCTACAATATTCATTATCATCTTTATCTAGGGTAGCCAGTAAAAAAAAACACCCTAAAAAACATAACATGCCATACAGTGGCGTAACTAGAGTTGGATGGGCCCCGGTGCAAAGTTTAGACCTGGGCCCCCCCTCCACATACACAGACACTTGGGGTAAGGCATACCTCCCAACTTTTAAAGAAGAAAAAGAAGGACAAAGTTTGCGGCGCGCATAGCGCGCCGCGGCAAATTTTTAGGCCACGCCCCCTAACCACACCCATTTCACAGTCACGCCCATATCCACTCCCCATCCACACCCATTCAGCATGGACACGCAGGCAGCCGGAGGGCCTCCAGCATGGACACGCAGGCAGCCGGCGGGCCTCCAGCATGGACACGCAGGCAGCCGGCGGGCCTCCAGCATGGACACGCAGGAAGCCGGCGGGCCTCCAGCATGGACACGCAGGCAGCCGGCGGGCCTCCAGCATGGACACGCAGGCAGCCGGCGGGCCTCCAGCATGGACACGCAGGCAGCCGGCGGGCCTCCAGCATGGACACGCAGGCAGCCGGCGGGCCTCCAGCATGGACACGCAGGCAGCCGGCGGGCCTCCAGCATGGACACGCAGGCAGCCGGCGGGCCTCCAGCATGGACACGCAGGCAGCCGGCGGGCCTCCAGCATGGACACGCAGGCAGCCGGCGGGCCTCCAGCATGGACACGCAGGCAGCCGGCGGGCCTCCAGCATGGACACGCAGGCAGCCGGCGGGCCTCCAGCATGGACACGCAGGCAGCCGGCGGGCCTCCAGCATGGACACGCAGGCAGCCGGCGGGCCTCCAGCATGGACACGCAGGCAGCCGGCGGGCCTCCAGCATGGACACGCAGGCAGCCGGCGGGCCTCCAGCATGGACACGCAGGCAGCCGGCGGGCCTCCAGCATGGACACGCAGGCAGCCGGCGGGCCTCCAGCATGGACACGCAGGCAGCCGGCGGGCCTCCAGCATGGACACGCAGGCAGCCGGCGGGCCTCCAGCATGGACACGCAGGCAGCCGGCGGGCCTCCAGCATGGACACGCAGGCAGCCGGCGGGCCTCCAGCATGGACACGCAGGCAGCCGGCGGGCCTCCAGCATGGACACGCAGGCAGCCGGCGGGCCTCCAGCATGGACACGCAGGCAGCCGGCGGGCCTCCAGCATGGACACGCAGGCAGCCGGCGGGCCTCCAGCATGGACACGCAGGCAGCCGGCGGGCCTCCAGCATGGACACGCAGGCAGCCGGCGGGCCTCCAGCATGGACACGCAGGCAGCCGGCGGGCCTCCAGCATGGACACGCAGGCAGCCGGCGGGCCTCCAGCATGGACACGCAGGCAGCCGGCGGGCCTCCAGCATGGACACGCAGGCAGCCGGCGGGCCTCCAGCATGGACACGCAGGCAGCCGGCGGGCCTCCAGCATGGACACGCAGGCAGCCGGCGGGCCTCCAGCATGGACACGCAGGCAGCCGGCGGGCCTCCAGCATGGACACGCAGGCAGCCGGCGGGCCTCCAGCATGGACACGCAGGCAGCCGGCGGGCCTCCAGCATGGACACGCAGGCAGCCGGCGGGCCTCCAGCATGGACACGCAGGCAGCCGGCGGGCCTCCAGCATGGACACGCAGGCAGCCGGCGGGCCTCCAGCATGGACACGCAGGCAGCCGGCGGGCCTCCAGCATGGACACGCAGGCAGCCGGCGGGCCTCCAGCATGGACACGCAGGCAGCCGGCGGGCCTCCAGCATGGACACGCAGGCAGCCGGCGGGCCTCCAGCATGGAAACGCAGGGAGCCACAGTGAGGCGGCTGGTCGCCCACACAGTGAGGTGGCCGGTCGCCTTCACAGACAGGTGGCAGGGGGGCGCCCGCACAGACAGGCGGCAGGGGGGCGCCCGCACAGACAGGCGGCAGGGGGGCGCCCGCACAGACAGGCGGCCGGCCGACCGCACAGACAGGCGGCCGGCCGACCGCACAGAAAGGCTCCGGCCGGGGGTGAGGGGGGGGGAGGGAGGGAAATCAGCGCTGGGGAGATTTTACTGTACCAGCAGCAGCACAGGCAGCGCTCCTCTCTGTTATGCCACGTCTACTGGGATGGTAGGAGGGAAAAGCAGGGAGGCGGAGAGAGAGTGGGTGGGCGGAGCCCGGGAGCCGGCCGTCCCGATCGTGGCAACGGGACAAACAACGTAAAGCGTGAAAGTCCCGCTGTATCCGGGATGGTTGGGAGGTATGGGGTAAGGGATAATGACACTGACACTCGGGGTACAGGATAATGACGCTGACACTTGGCTCTCACCCACAGTACCCTGAAATCCCTCTATCAGCACCCAGCTTTCCTATGTTCTGATATTTATCTTGTCCTCAGCACCCAGCTTTCCCATATCAGAGCATGAGAAAGCTGGGTGCTGAGAGATGTATATCAGAACATGGGAAAGCTGGGTGCTGAGAGATGTATATCAGAACATGGGAAAGCTGGGTGCTGAGAGATGTATAGCAGAGCATGGGAAAGTTAGCTGCTGAGGGAAAGAGCCTTTTTCCCTCAGCACAAAACATTTCCATCCCATACTTGTATCTTTGTCCCCCCTGTATAAAGTTCTCAAAATACTATAACAGCCCCCACATAGCCTTCCAAATAATTGTATAAAGGGTCTCACATAACCCTTCATATATTAGAATGCAGATACATAGCCCTCCATATATTATAATGCACCCCCATAATCCTCCATGTATAAAGTAGCCCTTCAATTATAATGCATTTCCCATAGTTCTCCATGTATTAAAATTCACCCCATAGTTCTCCATATATTATACTGCACCACATAGTCCTCCATGTTTTATAATGCACTTCCATAGTCCATGTATAAGGTAGCCTCCATAGTCCTCCATATATTATAATGCAGCCCCCATAGTCCTATATGTATTATAACACAACCCCATAAAACTTCAGATGGTATTATGCAGCCCCATACTCCTCCATGTATAATTCACCCCTATATTCCATGTATAAGGTGTCCCTTCATTTTGTATTATACAGCCCCCCCCCGACCTCCATTTTAATGCAGCCCTATAGACCTCCAGTATAATGCAGCCTCATAGACCTCTATGTATATTACACCTCTATATTCAATGTATAAGGTGTCCTTCATGTTTATTATGCAGCCTCACCAGGCCTCCATATATAATAATGCAGCCAACCTCTCCAGGCCTCCATGTATAATATAGCAGCCAGCCTCCCAGGCCTCCATGTATAATATAGCAGCCAGCCTCCCCAGGCCTCCATGTATAATATAGCAGCCAGCCTCCCCAGGCCTCCATGTATAATAATGCAGCCAGCCTCCCCAGGCCTCCATGTATAATAATGCAGCCAGCCTCCCCAGGCCTCCATGTATAATAATGCAGCCAGCCTCCCCAGGCCTCATGTATAATAATGCAGCCAGCCTCCCCAGGCCTCCATGTATAATAATGCAGCCAGCCTCCCCAGGCCTCCATGTATAATAATGCAGCCAGCCTCCCCAGGCCTCCATGTATAATAATGCAGCCAGCCTCCCCAGGCCTCATGTATAATAATGCAGCCAGCCTCCCCAGGCCTCATGTATAATAATGCTGCCAGCCTCCCCAGGGCTCATGTATAATAATGCTGCCAGCCTCCCCAGGCCTCCATCTATAATAATGCTGCCAGCCTCCCCAGGCCTCCATGTACAGTATAATGCAGTCTCCCCAGGCCTCCATGTACAGTATCATGCAGCCTCCCCACCCCAGGCCTCCATGTACAGTATCATGCAGCCTCCCCACCCCAGGCCTCCATGTACAGTATCATGCAGCCTCCCCACCCCAGGCCTCCATGTACAGTATCATGCAGCCTCCCCACCCCAGGCCTCCATGTACAGTATCATGCAGCCTCCCCACCCCAGGCCTCCATGTACAGTATCATGCAGCCTCCCCACCCCAGGCCTCCATGTACAGTATCATACAGCCTCCCCACCCCAGGCCTCCATGTACAGTATCATGCAGCCTCCCCACCCCAGGCCTCCATGTACAGTATCATGCAGCCTCCCCACCCCAGGCCTCCATGTACAGTATCATGCAGCCTCCCCAACCCAGGCCTCCATCATGGAGGCCTGGGTTGGGGAGGCTGCATGATACTGTACATGGAGGCCTGGGGTGGGGAGGCTGCATGATACTGTACATGGAGGCCTGGGGTGGGGAGGCTGCATGATACTGTACATGGAGGCCTGGGGTGGGGAGGCTGCATGATACTGTACATGGAGGCCTGGGGTGGGGAGGCTGCATGATACTGTACATGGAGGCTCCATGTACAGTATCATGCAGCCTCCCCACCCCAGGCCTCCATGTACAGTATCATGCAGCCTCCCCACCCCAGGCCTCCATGTACAGTATCATGCAGCCTCCCCACCCCAGGCCTCTGACCACCGTGTACTCACTTTATATATATAAAAAAAAACAAAACACAAGTACTCACCGATCTTCTCCTTCCACTGCTGCTCTGTCCTGACGTCTCCTTGTTCCACTGCTGCTGTACTCCCTGCTCTCCTCCTTCCACTGCTGCTCGTCCTCCTCTCTCTCCCGGTGCTCCGGTCGGCGTCCTCCCTCCCTGCGCTCTGTGCACTCGGCACAGCAGTCGCACAGGAGTGACGTCACCGCGCAGGCACAGGGGGAGTATGATGATGCAGAGCGGCGCTGGCCGCTCTATGCTTCATTATTACTGTGCGCGGTGACGGGGGAGGGGGGCCCCGGTGCCGCCGCTGACATCGGGCAGGAGGGCCCGGTGTCGGGGGCGGCAGCGGGTCATATAGTGGGCGCGTGCACTGTGACAGATCAGCGCAGCTTCTCTCTCACTGAGAGGAGCTGGCTGCTGATCTGTCGGGTCCCCGCGGGCCCCAAACTGCCCGGGCCCGATCGCGATGGCGACCGCTGCGACCGCGGTCGTTACGCCCCTGATGCCATACTTTTGTATTATTTAGTAAAGAAAAAAAAAAGTAAAAGAAAATCATTAACAAAAAAGCAGTTTAGGATTTTATTAGCACTATTAAAATATTTTATGCGATGATATCATGGCTATAAAGTCCGTAAGTTATACGAGATCGGACGCCCAGAACCGTGACTTTCAATTTCCTGTCTCTGAACCACAGTTTAATAAATGGCAACACTGTGTCAAATAAGCCGAAATTTACGTTTTTTCAGTACTTTTCTCTTTGTGCAGTTATCAGCTATAACTTTTCAGGTCTTGTGAATATTCAGTGTCATTTTTGGTGTACAAATTAATCTGTAGGGGTAAACGCAAGGCAAGAAAAAAATAAATTCAATAGTTACTTTGGAGCAGTATATATAAATGCATAAGAAAGGTCACACCAAGGGCTTGTTTGCACGCTGCAGGGTTGCTGAGCGTTTTTCAAAAAGAGATATATACACATACATACATATATCATATATATATTAGCGTTTCACAGTATCAGAAAAGTGTACTAGATTTCTTAAATCTCATGCTGCTCATTTTTTACCTGCAGATTTGAACCAAAAGCATTTCCTCCCACCCCACCAGAAAAAAAAGAAAATCTGTCAATTTTTTCAGTGATTTCGCAGTTTTAAGAAACTAAAAAAAAACAAAAACAAAAAAAACGCATATGAACCACATCATAAGCAGGCATATTTTATGTAGCATTTCTCTTCCAACAGTATTTGCAGCAGACTTTGCATCAAAATGCTCTGTCTGCAGATACCCCTAAGAGTACGTTCATATAGCACGAATTTGGAAATTCCACAACAGGAGAAACCGGATTCAATTGTGCAAATATTGCTGTGGTTTTCATTATGTAAAGGCTGCAGATTTACTGCCAACTTTACCCTCTGCATTGCTGCCAGCTTTGGTACATGCAAAGTATCTTACTTATTTCATCCAAAAGGACGAAAGCTGAGAAGAAAATCCAGGGACAGGAACAACAAGCTGAAGATCGCAAAATCCAAAAATGTTTAACAGTTCATCTACTTGGGTAGTAGAGTATTATGATTCGCATCTGCAAATTTGTGCAGAAAATCTTCATGTGCGTTTGCCCTAAACCTACAAGATTTTTAGCCATTAAACATACCCCCATCACATCACTGCAAGTGAGCAATGATTCTGGCAAGTGGGAATGGTGCCGCCTAGCCCAGGGTTATGTCCACATCTGTGAGATTAGAAATGAATGGGGATATATTGTCATTTCCATTTGTTCTTCATTTACTCTGCAGGTTATAAACACAGAAACATTTACTATGTGCATTTTTACCCTTTAAAGGACACTTTTTTTGCATGTGTATTTTCTCTTTATTAGCATAAGTATGAGGACATAAATACAATAATCAGCTCAGAATGAGCTATGTGTGGACTATACGTTTTCTCAGTAAACATTGCTTGTACAGTATCTGAATCAGAATACGTTTTGAATTGTTTAATTCCATGCAAAATATACATGTGTACTAAAACAGAAGATGTCACCAGGTCAAAAGTAGCCAGTTTTTACTTGTTTTATTCATTCTGCTCCCCTGAGTATGCTGGCTTTGTGTAATCTGCCATACAGTTTGAGATCTGGGTCTTTTTTATATAGAGATACATTTTATTGAGCGTTAAGCATCAGTCTTTGCTAACGACACCAAACTATGTAGAATATTGAAAACAGACCTTGGCAGTACAATATTACAAAAAAAATCTGGTAAGATGTCAGAATGGGCAGATACTTGGTAAATGAGATTTATTGTTAATAAATGTAGAGTAATGCACCTAGGACGGAGTAATCCTATAGCTGCATATACATTAAATGGAAGTAAATTCGGGACTACAGAACAGGAGAAGGACTTAATTATTCTGGTTACAAGTAAGCTTGAACAGCAGCACTCAATGTCAGGCAGCAGCTGCAAAAGCAAACAAAATTTTAGGGTGTATAAAAAGAAATTAGATCCAGTGATCACAACGTATTGTTACCCCTCTATAAATCACTTGTAAGGCCACATCTGGAATATGGGATCCAGTTTTGGGCTCCACATTTTAAAAAGCATATTCAGAAGTTAGAGTCAGTTCAAAGGCGGCAACTAGACTACTACAAGGAATGGAAGGCCTCCCATATGATGAGATGCTGGAAAAGTTAGATTTGTTTAGCTTAGAAATAAGGCGTCTCAGAGGAGATCTCATTTATATGTATAAATACATGTGTGGTCACTATAAAGGACTGGAGCATGACTTATTCCTTCCAAAGACCTAAGGACCGGGGGGGTACTCATTATGGGTGACAGAGAAAGAGCGAACGAGAAAGAGAGAGAGATCTGATGGAGACTGGTCAGAGGACTGACCGAAGGACTAAATGA
The DNA here is from genome assembly GCF_048569485.1 of Anomaloglossus baeobatrachus. Lineage (NCBI taxonomy): Eukaryota > Metazoa > Chordata > Amphibia > Anura > Aromobatidae > Anomaloglossus > Anomaloglossus baeobatrachus. Next base: position 511,871,033 of record NC_134353.1, read on the forward strand.
CCAAGTAGAGACGGGCGCTTTGACAGGATGGCTAGCAGTACGGTTCTGGAGTTTACAACTCGGAAAAGGTAACGGGCCAAGACGGAACTGATAAGTGAGACGACTTGGGTGCCCTGGGCAAGAGTACCTTAGGCATCAAGAAGTTAATAGCCAAGTCCGGCAATATTGGCAAATCAGTCGTCTAGGAGGCAGATAACAGATGGAAAAGACTTTCACAGACTGTACTATTGCACTAAAGGCCCAGTCACACACAACGACTTACCAGCGATCCCGAAAACGATGCGACCTGATAGATCCCTATCTATCCCTAGCAGGTAAGTCGCTGGGAGGTCGCAGGTGAGATCTTACCAGCGATGCAGGAACAATACAGGTTGCAGTAGCGACCTGTATAACGATCTCAGCAGTCACTGTGACCCTGTCACACAGTGTCAAACACAGCGATGTGTACTGCCCAGCAGGACATCGCCTTTGAAGAAAATGGCCTGGACCATTCAGCAACGACTAGAAATCTCACAGCAGGGGCCTGATCGCTGGTAGGTGTCACACATAACAAGATCGCTAGCGGGATCGCTACTGCGTCACCAAAACGGTGACTCAGCTGCGATCTCGCTAGCGATCTCGTTATGTGTGACAGTACCTTAAGGTGGGTGGTGGTAAACAACTTACTGGAGAAAGGAAAGAGTGAGGTTAAAGATGTAAAGAGACTGTGTCTGTATTCATAAAGAAACATACAATAATGTAACCGCTATCTGCAGTACATAGTTGAGTTGCTATCAAGTGGTTATGCAGTAAAATAATGTTTTTTTTAAAGAACTGATGTCTCCCTCTCTGACTTGGTTAACATTACGTACAGTCTCCTTAATACAAGTCCACAAACCAAGCTCTTTCATGTAGCGTGCCGGAGCACGAGAAACACAGACCTCACCCATGCCTACTAGCCCGCTACATCTACATCACACATTAATAAAGTAATTTTAGTGCTCTTCACCGTGCTCCCGCCTGGACTGATTCAGTTATGTTTCCTCTATAGTAGACCCGATACCCACAATTTATTGAAGTGATCGGCAATTTATCTTTTGAAATTCCAAATAGCTGACAGTCATGATGTGGAATATAAACATGACATCTTAGCACACAAAGTGCAACCCCTTAAAAAATATATTGTTTTACCGTAGTATTCTAAGAAATAATGCTCTGTAATATATACCGTTGCAGAAAATTCTATAATAGAAAGTTCTATATTGGATTCAAAGTGAACACTGTTTGTTTAGGGCTCCCACTGAATCATCTTTATCGAAATTGCAGAACATTTGTTTTAAGGGGAAAAAAAACTTTATAAATACAGTCAAATTGGCATCACTTGCTGCTCCTGACACATAAAAGACTGAATCTAGCAGATGGCATCAAAGGGTAAGCGTAGAAGTCTCAATTCCACTAGGAGAAAGGATCCAGACTTCCTGGAGCCCTGCACTTAGGTTGAATTGCTTAAGGTAAAATGAATAGGGGGGAAAAAAAACCCACTTGGGGCTCTTGATTAAGCTTCTGAGGTTTGAATCTCATTACGGGTCTTATCGCATCCAAAGTTTTTGTTGGTTTTATACTATCTAGGGAACTCTGACAAGTGACATATAGGACAGCTGACATGCCTACTTTTGTGATAGAAGCCCCACCACTCTCTTCTCCTCACTGTGCATCTCATGGAAAGGTTCTACTGTCGCCATATTTTGTATTTTCCATCATTGCTATACTAAAGCCTTGTGCAAGACAATGTCAGACACCAATTAAAAAAAAATCTGTTCAGGATTACCATGGTCACTACTTACCAATTATGGCAAGTTCCTATGGCGCTAAAGGACTGACTATAGACTTGTGTTGCCCCACTATGATCTGTGCGTCATCACTAATCCAAAGGTGACAAGGCCCAGTCAATGTTTATGGAGCTACAGAACTGACCATAGACTTGGGCTGCCCCACTATGATCCGTGAGTCATCACTAATCCAAAGGTGACAAGGCCCAGTCAATGTTTATGGAGCTACAGAACTGACCATAGACTTGGGCTGCCCCACTATGATCCGTGAGTCATCACTAATCCAAAGGTGACAAGGCCCAGTCAATGTTTATGGAGCTACAGAACTGACCATAGACTTGGGCTGCACAACTATGATCCGTGAGTCATCACTAATCCAAGGGTGACAAGGCCCAGTCAATGTTTATGGAGCTACAGAACTGACCATAGACTTGGGCTGCCCCACTATGATCCGTGAGTCATCACTAATCCAAAGGTGAACAGGCAAAGTCAGAGGTGCTCTTAGGCTACTTTCACACATCAGGTTTTTTTCCCATCAGGCACAATCCGGAAAAAAACGGGTAAAACTGATCCGGTACCGCATTCGTTTTATCCCGATAGATTTGCATTGTTACCGGATTGTGCCTGATGGCTTTGCGTTGCATCCGTTTTTTTCCGGATGCGGCAAAACTAAGTAAAGCGGCGGCCGGAGGCAACGTATCTTGTAACGGTTTTTTGTCCGGCAAAAAAAACGCATCGTGCCGCATCCGGCTGCTGCGGCGCATTTTTCAATGCATGCCTATGGACGCCGGATGCGGCGCAATGCAGAAAAACGCATCCGGCCGCCGCATGCGGTTTCTTCCACTGCACATGCTCAGTAGCGTGCCGCAACAGGAAAAAAACGGACGGGCCGCATGTAAAAACCTATGCAAAGGATGCGGTGTTTTCGCCGCATCCGTTGCATAAGTTTCACAGCCGGATTGAGCCGCAGTGCTCAAACCGGATGTGTGAAAGTAGCCTTATCTAGAATTTCTACATTCATGAAACAGTCAAAGTTGATACCGAATCAAACAACTCGGGTACGTTTTGAGCAGATGATTGTACTATAATAGACTGCATGACAGCAAACACAGAACAATTCTGTAATAAAAGAAAAAGAAGATGCTTTACTAATAGAATATAAATTGTTTAGCAGATATACAACATTGTATTAGCTCTGCATCTGGTAAGTTTTAGAATACCAGCGCTCGCCTCTGACACAAAACTAACATTAAGTTTAAAACCTGTCACATTGAAAATGCAACTTGACCAGCAAGTTATAGAGCTAAAAAGCTAAGCAGAATATACAGTTTTTGCGGTAAAAGATTCAGCATACATTTTATTTATTGAACTAAAGGCTCTGGGTAGCACATTGACTCAGCGGTTAGCAAGGTTTTTTGCAGGACTGGGGTCCTGGGCTCAAATCCCACTAAGGACAATATCTGCAAGGAGTTTGTATATTCTCCCAGTGTTTCTATGGGTTTCCTCCAGGATCATCGCACACCCCAAAGACATGCTGAACAATTTAGATTGTGAGCCCTAGTCGGGACAGTGATGATCCCATCTGTAAAGCACTGTGAAAGTAATAGTGCTCTATAAGGGAGTAAAATAAAATAAATAAATACTTGTCCTGTCCTTAGGAGTGTGTCTGAACACTTAAGCACACAACCAGCAAACATTTGAATTAATACTATCCACACTGAATCTTTAGCTTTTCACTGAATCTGCCCAGCTCTTTCAGCTTGATAGCATATTTTCAATATAACATGTTGCCTTAAAGGGAACCTGTCAGGTGCAATATGCACCCAGAACCAAGAGCAGTTCTGGGTGCATATTGAGAATCCCTGCCTACAGAGTACTTTACACACAACGATATCGCTAACGATATATCGTCGGGGTCACGGTGTTCGTGACGCATATCCGGCATCGTTAGTGATATCGTTGTGTGTGACTAAAAAGGAGCGACGATCAACGATCACAAAAACGTCAAAAATCGTTGATCGTTGACACGTCGCTCCTTTTCATAATATTGTTGGTGGTGCATGCCGCTGGTTGTTCGTCGTTCCTGCGGCATCACACATCGCTATGTGTGACACCGCAGGAACGCCGAACATCTCCCTACCTGCATCCACCGGCAATGCGGAAGGAAGGAAGTGGGCGGCGTGTTCCGGTCGCTCATCTCCGCCCCTCCTCTGCTATTGGGACGCTGCTTAGTGACGCCGAACGAACCGCCCCCTTAAAGGAGAGATTGTTCAGTGTCTCCAGCGACGTCGCAGAGCAGGTATGTGCGTGTGACGCTGCCGTAGCGATATTGTTCGCTACAGCAGCGATCACCCCCATGACGAAACAGCGACGTGGGCGGGTGCTATCGCGCACGACATCACTAGCTATTGCTAGCAATGTCGCAGCGTGTAAAACACCCTTAACAGTTGTCTCTGTATCAAGTGGCATACGTACAGAGATCTTTAGAAAAAGTATTTCTAAAGATCTTTTATGATATGCTTATGGGGCGAACATGCTATTCAACACAGCATCACCAGTGGTGATGTGTGTACCTATGTCTGCTGTGACCGCTAATCTGAATGCCCGGCACTTCCAGTCATGCATAGGATGAAACAGAGTGTACGCGTCCTGGCTTCGGAAAGGTCTAGTGCGCATGACCGAACGTGCTGCAGACTTCTGATCAGCAGATACAGGCACGTGCGTCACCACTGATGATGATGCTGCATTGAATAGCATTTAGCATTTAGTACTACCATGCTAAGAGAGTGGAATGAGTGCAGGAACTAATGCCCTTGTGACTAGTCCCCCAAGCTCATTAACATATGATAAAAGTTTTTTAGAAATACTTATTCTAAAGATCCCTTTATCTATGCTACTAGATACAGGAACAGTAAGGCTATGTGCGCACGTAGCGTTCTGGCCCTGCAGAAATTTCTGCAGCGATTTGAACAGCACACGTGCGCTTGAAATCGCTGCAGAAAGAGTCCGTAATGAAAAAAAAAAAAAGCAGATTCCATGCGCTCTGAGTGCAGCCCCTCCCATAGACAGAGCGGGGGATGTATGCAGAGCGCACGGAATAAGTGTCATGTAACTTCTTAGAACGCGCGCTTCGGGCAGCAGCCAAAGCGCTGCACTCTAATACGCCACGTGCGCACGTCTCCTGCATAATCTTCATAGATTATGCTGGGGACGCAAGACGCATGCAGTTACGCTGCGGTGCAGATCGCAGCGTAACTGCATACAAATACGCAACGTGCGAACATAGCCTTAGGCAGGGATTAGCAATATGCACCCAGCGCTGCTCGTGGTTCTGGGTGCATATTGCACTTGACAGGTTCCCTTTAAAGTGAAGAGTAAGCAGAGAGAACAATTAAGAAACTTAAAAAGGTTTTTTTTCTAGTTTGTAAGTTTACCCAAAAGATAGGAGTTAACTTTCTGATCACTGCATTTTCATGGTCACAGGTAGTCTTTAAAGCATAGTTTCACTTTTGATTCTTAAAGGGAATCTGTCAGCAGGTTTTTGCTACCTCAGCTGACAGCAACATTATGCAGAATGTGAAGATGGAAGGGTTAAAGGCGTGCTGCTGTTCACAAAGAACACCTTTAACCCTTTCATCTTCACAAACGTGGTGGCTGCTGCAGATGTTCCTTTCTCACTCCTTGTACTTGTGTTTCACACAACCAAACCAGGTGAGAAATTGCTGTGGATTAGACCCTATTTGAGCATATCTTTTTTACATCTAAGTGCAACATAATATAGGCAAGGAGATTCTGAATCCAACAGTGTGTTACATAGATTACTGGGTGCAGCCATTCTCACATAAAGAATTGAGCTTTAAGCATGTAGCAGAGCTGGGAGAGAGTTATCCTGCCCACACCAGGCTCTCTATAGAGATTGTACATAAGACTGGGAGGTGTCAGTCACAGCAGGGGGCATGTCTACTTCTCTACAGGTTTGTTTCTAGTCCTGCAATGTTAATCACAAGGTAATAAAGCCATTAGTGTAAGTAAACAATAGCTCACACACAGATAAGAGGCAGAATTTCTTTTTATTGTTTTTTTTAAAACTACATCATGCTGTCCTCAGCTTACATAGGAAAAACCTGCTTACAGATTCCATTTGAAGGAGTTATCCAGTCTAAATCCTCAAGTCTGCATGTACTCTATGTGATTCAGACTCTTGAATCCTCACATAGAATACGCTGTTAGACTATGTGTGCACGTTGCGTACTAGCCCTGCAGAAATTTCTGCAGCGATCTGAAAAGCACACGTGCGCTTCAAATCGCTGCAGAAAATGTCCGTAGTGAAAAAAAAAAAGCCGATTCCATGCGCTCTGCCTGCAGTCCCTCCCATAGACAGAGCAGGGGCTGCCGGCAAAGCGCACGGAAGAAGTGACATGTCACTTCTTAGAACGCGCGCTTCGGGCAGCAGCCGAAGCGCTGCGCTCTAAGACGCTACGTGCGCACGGCCCCTGCACAATCTCCATAGATTATTCAGGGGACGCAGGACGCATGCAGTTACGCTGCGCTACAAAGCGCAGCGTAACTGCATGTAATTACGCAACGTGCGCACATAGCCTTAGCTGTGAAAATTCTCCGACGTCAGAATCAGGAACAGCAGTAACGTGGTTGCAATTATGAGATATGCATTGAGCGATGCCGCGTTCTTCTAGTCAGATTCTGGCTGGAAGTTTGCAAGTGTATTGAGTGAGGCTGTGACCCTCTACTCAGAATGTGGGTGGGAGTATTCATATTGCAAACTTGTGGCCACGTGACCACCATTCCAGACTCTGAAACTGTCACAGAGTGTCTTTAGACTGATGGATTTAGAATGGACAATCCCTTTAATTGGGAGCCTATATCCTGGTGACCGATAGGGAGGGCATGCACAGCAAACTTTAGTTTCCCTTCTAGGTCACCAGTGAATTTAGATACCCCCGCAGATAATGGAAAGGATTTCGATAATAAGATCAGATTGTTACTAGTGTTACTATTGAAACGATAAGGCTGGACTAAAGCTGTGTCTTTAAAGGTACCGTCACACTTGGGACTGCTGGAGCGTCGCTACATGGTCGCTGGTGAGCTGTCAATCAGGCAGATCTCCACAGCGATCAGAGATCAGCCACCAGCGACCCGTGTAACGACGCTGTGTTTGGTAACCATAGTACACATCGGGTTACTAAGCAAAGCGCTTCGCTTAGTTACCCGATGTGTACCTTGGCTACATGTGCAGGGAGCCGGCTTCTAGAAGCTGCGGACACTGGTAACCAAGGTAAATATCAGGTAACCTAGCAAAGCGCTTTGCTTGGTTACCCGATGTGTACCTTGGTTACCAACGTCCGCAGAAGCCGGCTCCCTGCACATTCAGATCGTTGCTCTCTCGTTGTCAAACACAGCGATGTGTGCTTCACAGCGGGAGAGCAACGACCAAAAAATGGTCCAGGACATTCAACAACAACAACCGGTGACCTCACAGCAGGGGCCAGGTCGTTACTGGATGTCACAAACAGCGACATCGCTAGCAAGATCGCTGTTGCGTCACAAAAAACGTGACTCAGCAGCGATGCCGCTTAGTGAGACGTGGCCTTTAGCATTACACAGATAGCTACTGTATATCTCACCAGAGCATTTGTCAGTGTGATATCTGGTTATAAACGATCTAAAAGTGTGCCAGTAAGGCTCTGAGGAGTGGCGGGGCGGGCCGGGCCGGTACTGAGGAGTGGCGGGCAGTCACTGAGGAGGGGCAGGCCGGCTCTAAGGAGGGGAGAGCCGGCTCTAAGGAGGGGAGAGCCGGCTCTAAGGAGGGGAGGGAGGGATTTATCTTCCTCTCTCCTCCGTAGCCGGCTATTGCCATTCTCACACTGCACTCGTGGTACACCGCTGTACCACGAGTGCAGTGCGATTTTTCTCTCACCCCATAGACTTGAATGGGTGTGAGAGAAAGAAGGATCGCATTACAGTGGCAGCATGCTGCGATTGTTTTCTTGGTCTGATTAGGGCTGAGAAAATAATCGCTCATGTGTGCTGACACACAGGCTAATATTGGCCCGAGTGGAATGCGATTTTTTATCGCACTCCACTCGCACAGATTTTCATGCCGTGTCTTAGGCCTAAGGCCACGTGCATACATTGGGTATTTGGCGAGTTTTTTTACCTCAGTATCAGTGAGTTTTTACCTTAGTGTTCGTAAGGTGACATGCACACTGAGTATTTGGTGAGTTTTTTACCTCAGTATATGTAAGCCAAAACCAGTAGTGAAACAATCTGAGGAAAAGTATAATAGAAACATGTGCACCACTCCTAAATTTTTTAGCCACTCCTGGTTTTGGCTTACAAATACTGAGGTAAAAAAAACCTCACCAAATACAATGCATTTGGCCTAAGAGGTAAAAGAAGCCGGGAATATAAAAATGATATCCTAGGACGATGACTTCTCCACACTGACTGCATATCAAGCGTCATTAGCTCAATTTCCAGCATTTCCCTGCTGGCATTTAGGGTTCCATGACTGAACATATCTGTGGGCAGAACTCGGCCTGGCATATTCGGCCGTCTAGATTGCATAAAACTCTAGGTTTTATTTGAATGCTATTCTACTTGACGACTGAGACCAGACAGATGAGTCCCAGGCTGAAGTGTTTGCTGCAGCGCTGGCCAAAAAAGCTGTGTTTTGCTGCAAGCACTTACAGTCTGAAGGCGGCAGCTCATTAGACTTTTATTGGTTCCTGGTGCCTCTGCCCAAGGACAAAAAGTGCAGTTCACACGGGATGTTAGCCACACAGATGGATACAACAGTAGCCAAAAGCGAGACTGTACGTGGAAATCATGCTGCGGGTGCATGAGGCAGGGATCCCAATTATGATGATCGAACCATCTGCCTCCGCTTTTGTGGGAGCCAGTGACGAAAAATAGCAGCTGAAATATAGCTCTAAAATGAAAAGAGACAGTGACTGCTACAAGCTGCATGGTGGCTGAAACATATGGGTGGAGGGAGATAAGGAGCTATCCATCTCTGGTGCCTGGCCACAACAATGGGGCTGCCACTGCATTGTCCTGCTATGATAGCACCATGATATCTAGGACAAATCGGGCCGCTATGTGTAGAAGGTGAGCGGCGCAGTGCTGGCATGGCTGTACAACAGGTGACGCAGCTCACAATGCCTGCTGAAAAGCCAAAATCTGTTACAATGAAACTCGCATGGAAGCCTAAAGCGTCCTGCAAAAGATTTTTTACGTTTTCCGAACATCAGCCATAAACACTTAAAATGTTCAAAGTTCACAAGCCCAACAAAAAACGCGTGGAAAAGAACGAATGCCAATATGATCGGTATTCCTCTAAACAGCACCATCTTGTCTACAGCACATCCACTGTTTAGATCAGGCGATGTGCTGCCAATTATAAAGTTTTCATTTTTATTTTTTTACTTTTCATATTCCTATCGGAATTAAAAAAAATTAAAATAAAAAAAATTCACATTGGCCACTTGGTCTATTAGGCCTCGGTTCCACTTGCGTTTTGCACGAATGAGTGTAATCCAAAAAAGCATCGGATTGCTCTCACTCCAGTGCAAAACTATGGGGCAGTGTCCATCTGCAATTGATTTCTCAAGCCATATCGGCCTGAGAAAAGAATCGCAGCATGCTGCGTTTGGCAGAGAGTCTTGGCTCATGCACCCCCATACAAGTCTATGGGAGGATGTGAAACATCGCATTGCACTCACATGTCATCCAACTGCAGTGCGATGTACACAGAGACAGGCAGCGGAGGAGATGGGGAGAAAGTGTTCCCTCCCTCTTCTCTACAGCTGTGATATGATCACAAGATCACATCACAATCGCATGACCCTTGGCTGATGCTCGTAGCAGATGGACATTAGCATATTGCTTTGGATGCTCTCGCATCAGAAGCTATGCGCAAGTGGAACTGTACCCTTAGGCGGGCTTTGCACACTAAGACATCGCAGGTGCGATATCGGTGGGGTCAAATCGAAAGTGACGCACATCCGGCAACGCAGTCGATATCGTAGTGTGTAAATCCTTTTTGATACGATTAATGAGCGCAAAAGCGTCGTTATCGTATCATCGGTGTAGGGTCCGACATTTCCATAATTTGGCAGCAGTGACAGGTACGATGTTGTTTCTCATTCCTGCGGCAGCATACATCGCTGTGTGAGAAGCTGCAGGAGCGAGGAACATCTACTACCTGCGTCACCGCGTCTAACGCCAGCTCTGCGGAAGAAAGGAGGGGGCGGGATGTTTACATCCCGCTCATCACCACCCCTCCGCTTCTATTGGCCACCTGCCGTGTGACATCGCTATGACATCGCACGACCCGCCCCCTTAATAAGGAGGTGGGTCGCCGGCCAGAGCGACGTCGCAGGGCAGGTAAGAGGCAAGTGCGTGTGAAGCTGCCGTAGCGATAATGTTCGCTACCGTAGCAATCACAAGATATCGCTGCTGCGACGGGGGCGGGGACTATCGCGCTGGCCATCGCAGCATTGGCTTGTGATGTCGCAGCGTGCAAAGTACCCTTTAGACTCGTACTCTGATGGGCACGTGGACATTACTAGTAATACTTACTCAACAGATTTATAGAGAACCGCTCAGCAAAGGTCATTGTGAAGGGAGGGGGAGGAGGAGAGCTGTGATATTTCCTATTGTGAATACAGTATTTTGCTTGCAATCCTATCTGTGGTGATAGAGTACAGCTGAAAAGTCTTCTGTACCGTAATAATGAATACAGCATTCGGCTTATTGGCAATATTTATGATTTTTGTTTTATATGAAGAGTGATAAGAATAAAAAAAAAATCAGAAAGGTGAAAAACAGACATTTCACATAAAATAAATTTAGTTAAGGAATTATCAGTGTGGTCTTATTGTATTTTTGTAACAAATACTGCATTATATCTATACCATGTGACTCTACCGTAAAATGAAAGAACTCAATCTCTGAATCTGCAATGCTATGTATTTAGAAGGGAATTTACTTTATTCAATTTCTAAATTGAACCGAGAACAGAGAATACGCCACCATCCATGCTGCGGGCTGCTGCTAGTAGGACAGTGTCCTAATGCTCATGTACAGACCCCATATAGTCCTCTATTCCATGTTAAACAGAATACGCTGCTAAGTATTAAGGAAACAGATATTGTGCACAATCATGTATTATAGCAATGGTTCTAATATAACTGAAAATACAAGGTACAAAAATCACTAAAAGCAAATACATTCATCTACTCTATAAAACAGCTGTACAATAGGGTTGTAAGAACAAAAAGCTTCTTATACGACAACCTACTGATGAGGCTTGCTGAGGGTTGGTTACGGCTCGTGGATGTATACTACTCACAATAAGTTAGGGATATTTGGCTTTCGGGTGAAATTTCAGGATGATCCCAAAATGAACTTTAACCTTTTTAGGTGAACTTAATGTTACCTTCTCAAAACCTTTGAATGCACATGTCCAACTGTTCAATTGAATTACTGTCCATGAATTGCCCAATAAATTTCAAGGCTCAATTAGAACTGGTATTCAAACAATTCTCCTCATCATTGTTCTGTCTCCTATTCATTAAATAGGATAAGGGTAATATCGTTTGTTGCCCACAAGAGGTCACTGTTGGCTTTCTTATGTTTTCCTCATACCTCTCTACAGTATTTCTGTGGTTTTGAGCCTGTTGCTTTAAGGAAAAGATACTTCCTTGGACTGCCCCTTTTTCCCTTCCCTTACTGAGTTGGAGACGCAGATGTCTTGATGCCTCCATAGGATTCAGAGGTGCTATGGTTGGCTCCAGTACCTTTTCTTCAATCGTTCCTCCTGACTAATGGATCCCGGTAGGAATCATTGTACTAGACGACATATTTGTGTTGGAATATGTGTACAGTTGTTATGTAGGCACTGTGAAGTGGCAGTGGATCTACTCAGATTGCATAGGCTGTGATGCATGCAGAGCAGGTGTAGGGCAGCTTCAGCAGTGTAAATGTTGTGTTCAGTCATATGCATTGCTCTCTATGTTATGCAGATTCTGTAAATACCAGTACTACTATGTATGTCATTCTGTTATTTGTGATATGCCTGTACTGATATGGATTTGTATCTTTTGTTATAGTTTTTACCAATCAATCATCCATTTCTTATGATCATCCACCTATCCATCATCATTTAATAAATAAAGACTTAAAGGCAACACAGTCTGTTTATTGAAACAGTGGATGAAGGTTAGCTGTATGCCGGAGTCCACACAGCTCACACGTGGACGAAGGCAGAACAGTAAAAACGGGCTGCTGGTCGCAGGCAGCGATTGTACGAACTGTACGGGACAGCTAACACCCACGCTACACGGCACACGGGTATTACAGCAGCCGCCATACAGCTACATAGAACAAGAGCGCAGTCCAGCTCCAGTAAAGATAGCCGGTCGCAGGCTGTAGTACGGGACCGCTAACATCCACGCTGTACCGCATATAGATGTCGCAGCAGCCACCATACAGCCGCAGTGACTAGACCGCAGTACGCCAGAAACCACCATTCCACTCTCCACCACGCGGAAGGCCGTCCGCAAATAGACTCTGTTTCCCGCTAAAATAGTCTGCAGCCAAGTGCACAATGTCTGTCAGCCGAGCGTCTTCCCTGAAGACAAGGTCACGGGCAAGCGCTACTAAATCCTCAATTAGGGAGCTTGCTGCCGTCGCCCGCGCTGAGGCCGAAGCAGCTAAAGTGAGGTCCTCCTTCGCTGAACAGGAAATGCAACTCAAACTAAAACAGACAGAGAGTGCACGTCTGCAATCAGAACAAGAAGCAGAGAATGCACGTCTGCAACTGACTTTAGAAAGACTTGCCGTAGAAAAGGAGACAGCGGCCGCAATAGCCAAGGCAGAGTTCCTGGAAGCGGCAGAGCAACCCGAAGGAAGACGTAGCGATGTTCTTGGGCCGGACCTAAACCAGCAGGATCCAGCACAGCGCGTCGCAGAATACATCTACCAATACTCCAGGATAGATGACAGCTCAGATGTGCTTCACCAAACAGACTACGCAGACGGCCAGCCATCCAACCTTGAATTACACCGCTTCAAGCAAGAGAGTGTACAGCACGAGGAGGTTCACCAAAACTACTATTCCACAGGGCGGAAGGTACAACCACCATTTTACCACAAAGAGACACCTTTCTCTCCGGGGAGGTACTATGCTGACTTTCCGAAGGCGGAAACACCCTACAGGTATGGTGATACACCACACAATAGACATGACCATACACCGGCTCGCACCAGCACTGACCAAGCCACCATGGACTTTGCAAAGTTCTTTGCTCGTCGAGATCTGGTCACAAAAGGACTTGTAAAGTTCAATGATCGTGCCGAGAATTATAGGTCGTGGCGAGCCTCGTTCCAGAACACCATAAGAGGTTTGGACCTTTCTTGTAGTGAGGAGTTAGACCTCCTGGTAAAATGGCTTGGTAGTGAATCGGTAGAACACGCCAAAAGACTAAGAGACATTAACATTAAAAACCCACCCAAAGGTCTACACTTGGTGTGGAAGAGACTTGATGAATGCTATGGGTCCATAGAAGTTATTGAAAATGCTTTGTTTAAAAGAATTGATGACTTCCCTAAGATAGGACCCAAAGGCTTTCAAAGGCTAAGAGAGCTAAGTGATCTGTTAGTGGAGTTACAGGTTGCCCAAGAGGAAGGAGATTTGCCCGGATTGGCATTCTTGGATACCGCTAGGGGTGTCAATCCGATAGTGCAAAAACTTCCTTACAATCTACAAGAAAAGTGGGTCTCACACGGTTCACGGTATAAGCAAACACATAACGTGCCATTCCCTCCTTTTGTTGTATTTGTAGATTTTGTAGCTCAGCAAGCTAAAATCAGAAATGACCCTAGTTTTGATTTTACTCTGTCGTGTACCACTGCCCCCGGTGTCAAACCCAGTAGGACACCCGTGGCAGTCCACAAAACTAACATTGTCTCCTCAGGTCCTGCTCACAAAGAGAGTAAGCATCCTCCAGAAGAGAACAAACCCCAGGATATCAGTAAACAGTGTCTTCTACACCGGAAACCACATCCTCTACTAAAATGCAGAGCCTTCAGGGAGAAGTCTCTAGAGGATCGCAAAGGCTTCCTCAAGGAACACAACATCTGCTTCAAATGCTGTGCTGCAACATCGCACATGGCCAGGAACTGCGAAGCTAGCGTGAAATGTGCAGAATGTGACAGCACGGATCACAATACAGCCTTACACCCTGGACCACCTACACGAGTGTTGCCGCAAGCAGAAGAACACGATGGAAAACAGAAGAACACTGATGAAGACACCACGGTGGTTACCTCTCAATGTACGGAGATCTGTAAAGGACTCACAGGAGGAAGGTCCTGTTCGAAAATCTGCCTTGTCAGAGTCTACCCAGCAGGCCGCAGGGACAAAGCAATTAAGATCTATGCGATCTTGGACGACCAGAGCAACAGATCTCTTGCCAAGTCCATCTTCTTCAGCAGTTTCAACATTGCGGGCCCCGGTTCTCCCTACTCCTTGAAGACATGTTCAGGCACCGTTGAGACGGCGGGGAGGAAGGCAACCGGATACAAGGTGGAATCCATAGATGGCCAGACCTGCCTATCATTACCTACCATACTGGAGTGCAACCAGATTCCTGACAACAGGTCCGAGATACCTTCGTCAGAGGTAGCAGCTCATCACCCCCATCTGAAGCGTATAGCTCACCTGATTCCAGAACTGGACTCAGAAGCTCCAATAGCCTTACTCCTTGGAAGAGACATGCTACGTGTGCATAAGGCTAGAGAGTCCATTAACGGCTCCCAGAACGCTCCATATGCGCAGAGACTTGACCTAGGATGGGTCGTAATAGGAGATGTCTGTCTAGGAGGAGCACACAAGCCAGCCTCAGTCAACAGTATGCTCACCAACACACTAGAAAATGGACGTCCGTCTTTCTTCCGACCATGTCACAACAGTCTGTTGGTAAAGGAATTACCAAGCAGTACTCCTCTGCCATGTCCTTTCGCAGTTCCTTCCAACGAAGACCACGCTTGTGAGGGCGAACAAGACCACATAGGCTGTACAGTCTTCCACAGGACCAAAGAGGACAACAAAACAGCAATGTCCATAGAAGACAGGATGTTCTTGGATATCATGGACCAAGAAATAACCAAAGACAAGTCGAACAGCTGGGTGGCACCCTTACCATTCCGACCACGGAGACAACGCCTACCCAACAACAGGGAACAGGTCTACAGTCGATTTGTCTCCCTCAGACACAAGCTCAAGAAGTCTCCCGAGATGAGAGAACATTTCTTTACCTTCATGGAGAAGATATTCCGAAATAACCATGCAGAGATCGCACCTACACTACAAGACTCCGAGGAACGCTGGTACTTACCCATCTTCGGAGTGTACCATCCTAAAAAGCCAGGCCAAATAAGAGTGGTGTTCGACTCAAGTGCCAAGTGCGAAGACGTCTCGTTGAATGATGTCCTACTATCTGGTCCAGACCTCAACAACAGACTCTTAGAAGTTCTACTCTGTTTCCGCAGAGATACGGTGGCATTTATGGCTGACATCCAACAGATGTTCCACTGCTTTCTCGTCAAAAAGGAACACAGAAACTACCTGAGGTTCTTCTGGTACCGTGACAACGACCCAGATAAAGACATCATAGAGTACCGGATGAGGGTACATATCTTCGGGAACAGTCCTTCCCCTGCCGTGGCTATCTACGGTCTCAGGAATTCCGCCAAAGTAGGTGAAGAGAAGTACGGGTCGGATGTTAGATCCTTTGTGGAAAAGGATTTCTACGTAGACGACTGCTTAAAATCCACACCCACAAACGAGGCAGCAATCAGTCTTCTAAAAAGAGCTCAAGAAATGCTCGCTCAGTCCAACTTAAGGTTGCATAAGATTGCATCCAATAGCCGAGAACTGATGGAAGCCTTTCCCTCTCAAGACTATTCCAGTGATCTGAAGGGCATAGACCTGAGCATCGACTCTCTTCCCATGCAACGGAGCCTAGGACTACTTTGGGACTTGAAGACAGATGCCTTCACCTTTCAGATCAACAAAGAAGAAAAATCCTTCACACGTAGAGGTGTCCTTTCCTTTGTGAATAGTTTGTACGATCCTCTGGGATTCGTAGCTCCAGTTACCGTCCAAGGTAAAATGATGCTAAGAGACTTCACCCAAGAGACATCTGATTGGGATGATCCACTTCCGGCAGAAAAAGCAGACCTGTGGGCAGAGTGGAGGAAGTCTCTAGAGGCCTTGACCGATCTTCATGTGAACCGACCATACGCTCCTGTGCCATCCACAGAAGTCAAATCTCAAAGACTTTGTATCTTCTGCGATGCATCAGTCAAAGCAATCGCAGCAGTAGTATACCTTAAAACCACCGATGTGAATGAACAGATCCATATTGGGTTCGTCATGAGTCGGACAAAACTGGCGCCACTCCGTGAACACACGATACCTAGACTGGAACTCTGTGCTGCCGTCCTTGCAGTAGAGCTGGCTGAACTTATCTCAGATGGAATGAATCAGGAGATCAAAGATGCAGAGTTCTACAATGACAGCAAGGTGGTACTAGGATACATCTGCAACGAAACACGACGCTTCTATGTCTACGTCAGCAACCGGGTATTGAGAATAAGAAGATCAACTCGCCCTGATCAGTGGCATTACGTATCTACTCATCACAATCCCGCCGACCATGCGACTAGATCCGTTGCACCAAGTCACCTTAAGGACACTACATGGTTCACAGGCCCTGCCTTCCTGTACCGAACAACATCCTACACCAGCAGGCCCGATACATTCGAACTGGTGGATCCAGATGTCGATGAAGACCTTCGTCCTCAAGTGTCAGCTCTTCATACAGTGGTTTCAGGACGTCACCTCGGATCTCATCGGTTCAGTAGATTCTCAACCTGGAACTCACTTGTTAGAGCCATCGCTTTTTTACTACACGTGACTCAGTTTTACAAGTCCGAACTACCAACAAATCAGAGATGCAGTAAAGGTTGGCATCACTGCAAGCATGCGTTTACTGCTCCCAACCTAGAGAAAGCCAAGATTACAATACTCCATGTTGTACAAAATGAAGCCTACAACAAGGAGATAGACAATCTCGACAAAGGACTACCCATTCCAAGAGACAGTGCGTTGAGGAAACTCGACCCGTTCATTGACAAAGATGGGCTGCTGAGAATAGGTGGCCGCATTCAAGAAGCTAAGGTAGAAGTCTCAGAGAAACACCCGGTAATAATTCCCGGACGTCATCATGTCACAACCTTGCTTATTCAACATCATCACATCTTGGTGAGACATCAAGGTCGTTTGTTTACCGAAGGGAGTCTACGAACGGCTGGACTATGGATAGTCGGAGCGAAGAGAAGCGTGAGCAAACTCATCTTCAACTGCGTTACGTGTCGCAAACTTCGTGGCATGTTTCAAAACCAGAAGATGGCTAATCTTCCACCTGACAGGCTCAGTACTGAACCCCCTTTCACCAACGTTGGACTGGATGTGTTCGGCCCCTGGTCCGTAGCTACAAGACGCACTAGGAAGGTCCATGCCGAAGCAAAGTGTTGGGCAGTTCTATTCACCTGTTTGTCTGTCAGAGCTGTTCATATAGAAGTAATATAATCTTTGGACACTTCAAGTTTCATAAATGCACTTCGACGCTTCATCGCTATCAGAGGCCCTGTGAAGCACATTCGTTCTGATAGAGGCACGAACTTTATTGGAGCAGCAAGAGAACTCCAAATCCCTTCCAATCTAGACATTACAAATGTAGAGAGGTACCTAGGTGAGCAAGGATGCACCTGGACCTTCAACCCGCCACACTCTTCGCACATGGGAGGCACCTGGGAAAGAATGATAGGAATTGCACGCAAGATTCTAGATTCTATCCTCTTGCAAGCAAACACCAGACTTACCCACGAAAGCTTGACTACGTTCTTGGCCGAAGTTACAGCTATCATGAATGCTAGGCCATTGACAGCTCTTTCTGGAGATTCTGGAGACTCAACAGTTCTTACTCCTGCCATGTTACACAGAAAACCTGTGTCCCAGGAGCTCCACCTGGAGAATTCACCGAGAAAGACCTCTACAGAAGACAATGGAGGCAAGTACAAAACGTGTCCAATGCCTTTTGGGACAGATGGAGGAAACAATATCTCTCCACTCTGCAAACCAGAACAAAATGGCAGAAAGACCATCCAAACATCAGACTTGGCGATGTGGTACTTGTAAAGGACAGTCAATCACACCGAAATGAGTGGCCACTCGGCCTAGTCACCAAACCCTTTCCCAGCAAGGATGGGAGAGTACGCAAGGTAGAGGTCAGAGTGAGCAAGCTCGGAGAGAACAAACTGTTCACCAGACCAGTCACTGAACTTGTGTTGTTGTTATCCCCTCAGGAGTCCAATAGTGGCATTGGTTAACGCCAAGCGGGGAGTGTTCTGTCTCCTATTCATTAAATAGGATAAGGGTAATATCGTTTGTTGCCCACAAGAGGTCACTGTTGGCTTTCTTATGTTTTCCTCATACCTCTTTACAGTATTTCTGTGGTTTTGAGCCTGTTGCTTTAAGGAAAAGATACTTCCTTGGACTGCCCCTTTTTCCCTTCCCTTACTGAGTTGGAGACGCAGATGTCTTGATGCCTCCATAGGATTCAGAGGTGCTATGGTTGGCTCCAGTACCTTTTCTTCAATCGTTCCTCCTGACTAATGGATCCCGGTAGGAATCATTGTACTAGACGACATATTTGTGTTGGAATATGTGTACAGTTGTTATGTAGGCACTGTGAAGTGGCAGTGGATCTACTCAGATTGCATAGGCTGTGATGCATGCAGAGCAGGTGTAGGGCAGCTTCAGCAGTGTAAATGTTGTGTTCAGTCATATGCATTGCTCTCTATGTTATGCAGATTCTGTAAATACCAGTACTACTATGTATGTCATTCTGTTATTTGTGATATGCCTGTACTGATATGGATTTGTATCTTTTGTTATAGTTTTTACCAATCAATCATCCATTTCTTATGATCATCCACCTATCCATCATCATTTAATAAATAAAGACTTAAAGGCAACACAGTCTGTTTATTGAAACAGTGGATGAAGGTTAGCTGTATGCCGGAGTCCACACAGCTCACACGTGGACGAAGGCAGAACAATCATGCTGTTCATATTTTGACATCATGAGACCAAGACGACACCTAATTGATCAACAGTACCTCACCACTGTGAGGCTTCAAGCAGAATGTTCTCAGACGGAAATGACCAATGAGTTTAGAGTGTCACAGAGTGTTAACAGCAGGTTGCAACAGGGATACGGAGAGACTGAAAGAGTCACAGAAAGGACAATGCCCTTTGGAATCGGATCATGAATGCCACACAACTCCTGGCACATTTAAGGGAGGTGAGAGGCACCAAAGTGTCAAGTCAGACCCTTGAAACCATTTACATCAGCATGGTCTGCGTGATAAAGGACAAGCAAGGGTACCTGAACACACCAGCAGGCATAGGTCTCATCATCATTTTGCTGGACAAGGGACCAGTGGGCCTCCGTGGTGTTTACTGATTAAAGTTGAATCACGCTGAGCAGAAATGATGGCCGCCTACAATGTTCGAGATGTGAAGGAGAGCGCTATGCATTAGCCACTGTTGTCACTAGATGAGCCTTTGGTGGTGGTGTTGCTACAGTTTTGGCAGGTGTGTCTAGTCAATACATAACTGCCCTACACTTTGTGAATAGTACAGTGACAAGCCCCTACTACTTGAGTAATGTAATTAATCCAGTCATTATGCTACTGCATGAAGAACACAGACCTAATTTCATCTTCATGGATGAAAATGCTTCAAATCATCGAGTTCTCATCATTAAGGAACAGCTGCTGGAGACTCGGGTTCCTCAAATGGAGTGTCCTGCACTTTCTCCAGATCTGAATCTCATATAAACCTATGGAATCATCTAACTCGCCGTATAGAGGCTCATAACTCTGTACCCCAGAACCTCAATGACCTGATGGCTGCCCTTAATTAGAGTGGGATGCCATGCCTCAGCAGACAATAACTCCATTTGTGAACAGCATGAGACATTGTTGTAATTGATGCTCAAGGCCACATGACAACTTATTGAGATATTGACCTTTTTTTTGGGGTATACCCACCACTATTGTTTACTTTTGTTTCAATAAATTGTTTGAGGTGAGGAAATCACCATTGCATGCTCCTACTTAAATGCCTTATTTTCATGATAAGATACAATGTAGCGTGAACTTTTTATATTTTACATAAACTTCATCTGAAAGTCAAATATCCCTTACTTTTTGAGTAATGCATATGTATATATGCATACACAATATTATGCAGCATGCTTACAATGGAAGAAATGTAGCTACATTCAACAGGAGACTTACTGCAAGTTGTAAATTCTTGTGAGAACTTGTCTGCCGTTGACTGCTGACACTTGAAGAATGACTGACTTGCTTGATAACATCACTACTGATCTCTAGGAGAGTGTAAATCCCATAATCCAATTATGTACTTAAAGGAGTACTCCTGTTTTTTTTTTTTTGTTTTTTTTTTCAAATCATCAATGTGCTACAAAGTGTGCACTAAAATTATTTAAAAAATAAAATACCGTATTACTCCAGGGACTTTTTTTTTAATGGACTCATGTATGGTGTAATGCATGCAGTCACAATCACTGGTGGCAGTCTTCGGCCCCGGTCCAGCACTACGTGACTGCAGATGACACTTGCCAAATTATTGAGCAGTTTCTGTGTGAAGCAGAGGTCTCTATCAAATCTTCTCAATACAAGTCTATTGAAAGTCAGAATGAGGCCTTGTATCCTAATTCTGAATCCCATAGACCTGTATTGAGAAAAGCAACTACCAGTACACAGTGATCTGGTGGCTGGCAAAAGCCGTTACATGGTACCGGAGACCGAATCGAGCTGAAAACATATAAAGAGACAGACTGGGGAATCTGTAACTACATCCAATCAACACATTTTGAAATCCCCAACAAAGATTTGGGGGGGTTTAAAGGCCCAATCACACACAACGACTTACCAGCGATCCCGACAACGATATGTCCTGATAAGGATCGCTGGTAAGTCGCTGGGAGATGACACACAGTCAGACCTTACCAACGGTGCAGGAACAATACAGGTCGCAGTAGCAACGATCTCGGCGGTCATTGGGACCCTGTCACACAGTGTCAAACACAGCGATGTGTCCTGCACATCGCTTTTGAAGAAAATGGTACGGACCCATTGGCAACGACCGGTGACCTTACAGCAGGGGCCTGCTCGCTGGTAGATGTCACACATAACGAGATCGCTGGAGAGATTGTTGCTGCGTCACAGATATTGTGACTCAGCAGCGATCTCCTTGTATGTGACAGGGCCTTAAGACATCTTTGCAATTTCCAACACTGCTCTGGTACTGTCCTGCATCATACTCATCAGCTCTTTCTTGCCAGCTCACACACTGGACTGGTAATGTAAGTCTCTGAGAGCCTCATTCTGAGTCTCATAGGCTTAAAATGAGAAAGCAACTTCCGATTCACACAGGTGTGTTATCTAACTGGTTACAATTGGGGTCACATGATGTAGGAGAGGACTGGAACATTGATGGAAATATCTTAAAGGGTTATTCCCAATGTCTAAAATCCTAGCCCAATATGTAGTAGGTGTAATAATAATGCATAACTCCCAACCGTCCCGGATTCTGCGGGGCTTGCACGATTTATCAGGGCTGTCCCGCACTCCCGCGGCTCACAGCTGAGGTCCCGGCTCCTCCCCTCAGTGAAGTGAATAAATTAAATTAAATTATCATCGTCTCTGGATTTTCGGGGCGGCCGGGACTCGAACTTGTGGAGCTGTGAGTTCATTGTTTCAAAGGCAGCAGCTCTAACCACTGAGCTACTGCCTCTATTGAAACCAATAGGAAGATTTTGTTATCTTGACCTCTATACTGCAGGTGAGACACCAGAAGCAGGTTATTCAGCTGCAAAGATGGATGGAGGGAGGGATGAATGGAGGGATAGAGGGAGGGATGGATGGATGATAGAGGGATGAATGGAGGGATAGAGGGAGGGATGGATGGATGATAGAGGGATGAATGGAGGGATAGAGGGAGGGATGAATGGAGGGATAGAGGCAGGGATGGATGGATGATAGAGGGATGGATGGATGATAGAGGGATGAATGGAGGGATAGAGGGAGGGATGGATGGATGATAGAGGGATGAATGGAGGGATAGAAGGAGGGATGAATGGAGGGATAGAGGGAGGGATGGATGGATGATAGAGGGATGAATGGAGGGATGAATGGAGGGATAGAAGGAGGGATGAATGGAGGGATGAATGGAGGGATAGAGGGATGAATGGAGGGATAGAGGGAGGGATGGAGGGATAGAGGGAGGGATGGAGGGATAGAGGGAGGGATGGATGATAGAGGGATGAATGGAGGGATAGAGGGAGGGATGGATGGATGATAGAGGGATGAATGGAGGGATAGAGGGAGGGATGAATGGAGGGATAGAGGGAGGGATGGATGGATGATAGAGGGATGAATGGAGGGATAGAGGGAGGGATGAATGGAGGGATAGAGGCAGGGATGGATGGATGATAGAGGGATGAATGGAGGGATGAATGGAGGGATAGAAGGAGGGATGAATGGAGGGATGAATGGAGGGATAGAGGGATGAATGGAGGGATAGAGGGAGGGATGGAGGGATAGAGGGAGGGATGGATGATAGAGGGATGAATGGAGGGATGAATGGAGGGATAGAGGGAGGGATGGATGGATGATAGAGGGATGAATGGAGGGATAGAGGGAGGGATGAATGGAGGGATAGAGGGAGGGATGGATGATAGAGGGATGAATGGAGGGATAGAGGGAGGGATGAATGGAGGGATAGAGGCAGGGATGGATGGATGATAGAGGGATGAATGGAGGGATAGAGGGAGGGGATGGATGGATGATAGAGGGATGAATGGAGGGATAGAAGGAGGGATGAATGGAGGGATAGAGGGATGAAAGGAGGGATAGAGGGAGGGATGGATGGATGATAGAGGGATGAATGGAGGGATGAATGGAGGGATAGAAGGAGGGATGAATGGAGGGATGAATGGAGGGATAGAGGGATGAATGGAGGGATAGAGGGAGGGATGGAGGGATAGAGGGAGGGATGGATGATAGAGGGATGAATGGAGGGATGAATGGAGGGATAGAGGGAGGGATGGATGGATGATAGAGGGATGAATGGAGGGAAAGAAGGAGGGATGAATGGAGGGATAGAGGGATGAATGGAGGGATGAATGGAGGGATGAATGGAGGGATGAATGGAGGGATAGAGGGATGAATGGAGGGATAGAGGGAGGGATGGATGATAGAGGGAGGGATGGATGCTAGAGGGATGAATGGAGGGATAGAAGGAGGGATGAATGGAGGGATAGAGGGAGGGATGGATGGATGATAGAGGGATGAATGGAGGGATGAATGGAGGGATAGAGGGAGGGATGGATGGATGATAGAGGGATGAATGGAGGGATGAATGGAGGGATAGAGGGAGGGATGGATGGATGAATGGAGGGATGAATGGAGGGAAAGAAGGAGGGATGAATGGAGGGATAGAGGGATGAAAGGAGGGATAGAGGGAGGGATGGATGGATGATAGAGGGATGAATGGAGGGAAAGAAGGAGGGATGAATGGAGGGATAGAGGGATGAAAGGAGGGATAGAGGGAGGGATGGATGGATGATAGAGGGATGAATGGAGGGAAAGAAGGAGGGATGAATGGAGGGATAGAGGGATGAATGGAGGGATAGAGGGAGGGATGGATGATAGAGGGATGAATGGAGGGATGAATGGAGGGATGAATGGAGGGATAGAGGGATGAATGGAGGGATAGAGGGATGAATGGAGGGATAGAGGGAGGGATGGATGATAGAGGGAGGGATGGATGATAGAGGGATGAATGGAGGGATGAATGGAGGGATAGAGGGAGGGATGGATGGATGATAGAGGGATGAATGGAGGGATGAATGGAGGGATAGAGGGAGGGATGGATGGATGATAGAGGGATGAATGGAGGGATGAATGGAGGGATAGAGGGAGGGATGGATGGATGAATGGAGGGATGAATGGAGGGATAGAGGGAGGGATGGATGGATGAATGGAGGGATGAATGGAGGGATAGAGGGATGAATGGAGGGATAGAGGGAGGGATGGATGATAGAGGGATGAATGGAGGGATGAATGGAGGGATAGAGGGAGGGATGGATGGATGATAGAGGGATGAATGGAGGGATGAATGGAGGGATAGAGGGAGGGATGCATGGATGATAGAGGGATGAATGGAGGGATAGAGGGATGGATGGATGATAGAGGGATGAATGGAGGGATAGAGGGAGGGATGGATGGATGATAGAGGGATGAATGGAGGGATGAATGGAGGGATAGAGGGAGGGATGGATGGATGATAGAGGGATGAATGGAGGGATGAATGGAGGGATAGAGGGAGGGATGGATGGATGATAGAGGGATGAATGGAGGGAAAGAAGGAGGGATGAATGGAGGGATAGAGGGATGAATGGAGGGATAGAGGGAGGGATGGATGATAGAGGGATGAATGGAGGGATGAATGGAGGGATAGAGCGATGGATGGATGGATGATAGAGGGATGAATGGAGGGATGAATGGAGAGATAGAGGGAGGGATGGCTGATAGTGGGATGGATGGATGATAGAGGGATGGATGGAGGGATAGAAGGAGGGATGAATGGAGGGATAGAGGGATGAAAGGAGGGATAGAGGGAGGGATGGATGGATGATAGAGGGATGAATGGAGGGAAAGAAGGAGGGATGAATGGAGGGATAGAGGGAGGGATGGATGATAGAGGGATGAATGGAGGGATGAATGGAGGGATAGAGGGATGAATGGAGGGATAGAGGGATGAATGGAGGGATAGAGGGAGGGATGGATGATAGAGGGATGAATGGAGGGATGAATGGAGGGATGAATGGAGGGATAGAGGGATGAATGGAGGGATAGAGGGAGGGATGGATGATAGAGGGATGAATGGAGGGATGAATGGAGGGATAGAGGGAGGGATGGATGGATGATAGAGGGATGAATGGAGGGATAGAGGGAGGGATGCATGGATGATAGAGGGATGAATGGAGGGATAGAGGGATGGATGGATGGATGATAGAGGGATGAATGGAGGGATGAATGGAGGGATGAATGGAGGGATAGAGGGAGGGATGGATGGATGATAGAGGGATGAATGGAGGGATAGAGGGAGGGATGGATGATAGAGGGATGAATGGAGGGATGAATGGAGGGATAGAGGGAGGGATGGATGGATGATAGAGGGATGAATGGAGGGATGAATGGAGGGATAGAGGGAGGGATGCATGGATGATAGAGGGATGAATGGAGGGATAGAGGGATGGATGGATGGATGATAGAGGGATGAATGGAGGGATGAATGGAGGGAGGAATGGAGAGATAGAGGGAGGGATAGAGGGAGGGATGGCTGATAGTGGGATGGATGGATGATAGCGGGATGGATGGAGGGATAGAAGGAGGGAGGAATGGAGAGATAGAGGGAGGGATAGAGGGAGGGATGGCTGATAGTGGGAAGGATGGATGATAGAGGGATGGATGGAGGGATAGAAGGAGGGATGGATGGATGATAGAGGGATGAATGGAGGGATGAATGGAGGGATAGAGGGAGGGATGGATGGATGAATGGAGGGATGAATGGAGGGATAGAGGGAGGGATGGATGGATGATAGAGGGATGAATGGAGGGATAGAGGGAGGGATGGATGGATGATAGAGGGATGAATGGAGGGAAAGAAGGAGGGATGAATGGAGGGATAGAGGGATGAATGGAGGGATGAATGGAGGGATGAATGGAGGGATAGAGGGAGGGATGGATGATAGAGGGATGAATGGAGGGATGAATGGAGGGATAGAGGGAGGGATGGATGGATGAATGGAGGGATGAATGGAGGGATAGAGGGAGGGATGGATGGATGATAGAGGGATGAATGGAGGGATAGAGGGATGAATGGAGGGATGAATGGAGGGATGAATGGAGAGATAGAGGGAGGGATAGAGGGAGGGATGGCTGATAGTGGGATGGATGGATGATAGAGGGATGGATGATAGAGGGATATATAGATACATGACAGATAATAGATAGATAGAGATAGAATCATAGATAGATAGAATCATAGATAGATAGAATCATAGATAGATAGAATCATAGATAGATAGATAGATAGATAGAGGGATAGAGATAGATAGATAGATAGAGGGATAGATAGATAGATAGATAGATAGATAGATACTGTATCTCAATGTTGGTGAAAGAGTCAGATTCATTTGTTCCCATAAAACTACTATAAAGAAATGAGGAAAAAAATACAAATAAAAAAAAAAATTGTATCTTCACCACCTTGGATTCAAACCAGCAACGTTCAAAACTTGTGTCCAGCAACCTCCTGGCTTTCCTAGCTGCTGAGCCACTAGGATTGATGATGTCAGAGGGAGGATTTCACATAAATGAACCTACAATGCAGCCTCTGATGACACAGCAGATTACACAGGACACAGCTACATTGTACAGAGCAGCATCTCTATGTCCTGTATTCTAGAGGGAGAGGAAAAGAGGATTTTTTTTTCTTCTAATAAAGTTACTAAAAATAATAAAAAAATAGAATAATGTAATTTTATTGCACTTTTTTATAAAATAATAAACATTACAAATCAGCACATAACATGGACATATTTGGTGTCCCTGTAATCGTAATGACCTGAACAACACAGCGATCAGATTATTTATGGGGATCAGTAAACGGCGGGAAAAAAAAGGCGCAATTTATTATTTTTCTTTATTAAAACCCATATAAAATGTAATAAAAATGTATCACTGAGGCCGTGTTCACACATAGCGTAAATGCTGCATTTTTTCTGCAGGTGTCCGCGCCACGAGTGCAATAACAATGTTCTCTGATTATTGCGTGTTTGCGGTATTTTTTATACATTGTCCCCCTTATTTGATACATGTTTGTTGCTGATGTGAATCCTGAAGCTTATAAAGAAAGAAACACCAAATCCGCACAGTTCAGCGGCGTCTTTCCACGCACCATGAGCGGAGATTTCAGGACGTCTCATCCACTTTGCTTGGACAATTAGTCCATATTCACATGTAGTGTAAATGCTGCATTTTTTTCTGCTGTTTCTTTGCACATTTATTCTGCTGTGTTTAATTGTCCAAGTAAAGTGGATGTGATTCCATGAAAAGATGCCGCTGAATTCTGCGGTTTTTGGGGGGGGGGTTCTCTGGAGGTTAAAAAAATGCAGGAAAAAGCTTCTCTGTACAATAAAAACACTTAAAAACGCAGATTCACATGTGAACCAAACACGCATTAAATAATGGAGAAAAGGCAGAAAAAAATGCAGCAAAAATGGAAAAAAACAGAGAAGATAGTTATTGTGTAGTTTGTTGCAGACACAAAAAACACCGGATTTATGCAACGTGTGACCACGGCCTTATAGGCACAAATAAGCAACATGTCATATAGTGACACAGAAATATAAAAAAATTCTGACTGCTATAAATATGAATGAACAGCCCGGGGCATCTGCTGAATGACCCTTACTGCTAAATGGGTGTGGCTAGGGGCGTGGTCAAAATTTGCCGCGGCGCGCTGCGCGCGCCGCATACTTTGTCCCTCTTTCCTTTCTTGAAAAGTTGGGAGGTATGATAATGTTAGCAAATAGCTCAAATTAGAGGTGTAGTATAGTTCTCCTGATCTGAAGGGCATTGCAGTTTAGGGATCCATGGTTATGACCATGCATATAATGACAGTTAAATACTCATGTCCGTAACCAATGGATAAACTAAGCTGCAATGTCCTGCACATGAGGTAGGAGACATAGTTATATCAGGAGAACTAGATTATATCTCTAATTTGAGGTATTTGCTAATATTATTATTGTTATTATTATTATTATTATTATGCCTACTACATATTGGGATAGGATTTTGGACATGAGAATAACCCTTTAAGACAGCGATGGGCAAGTATGTTAATGCACACACAGTAATAATGGCTATTGGAAGGAGAGAAAAAATAAAATCAGCTGGAGGAATGCTACTTTAAAGAGGTTCTTCTGTTGCCTTTGCGAGGTTTTTAGTTATTAATATGGGCATACTGGTTGTATACAGCTGAAAAAAGTCATACCTTTATGCCTCCTGGATGATGGCTTTTTAGTAGAATTCATGTTTAATAGCTTTGATCTTCCAGGCTATGGGGTGGAAGATAAGACTCCGCTCTTCATTATACAAGATTGCTCCTCCTCCTCTTCTGTTCCTTAATGTGTTCTTGTGACACTCAAGTGCACGGCGGGAAATCCCGTACCTGTGCATTCTGCCTGCCGTCACTCTGCTGCACTAAGGAAGAGAAGGGGAGGCGAAATCTTGTATAACAAAGACCAGAGGCAGTATCTTCCGGGCAGTGCACGCCCCATAGCCTGGAAGATTGCCTACTACATATTGAGATAGGATTTTGGACATGAAAATAATCCTTTAAGACAGAGATGGGTAAGTGTCTTAATGCACACACCGTAATGATGGCTATTGGAAGGGGTGAGACAGCAGGCAGAATGCACAGGTATGGGATTGCCGTGCACTTGGGTGTCACAGGGACGATAAGGAACAGAAGAGGAGGAGAAATCTTGTATAATGAAGAGCAGAGTCTTATCTTCCGGGCAGCACACACCCCATAGCCTCGAAGATCATAGCTTTAAAATCTGTATTTTACAGAAGAAGCCATCATTCAGGAGGCATACAGGTAGGACTAATCTCAGCTGTATACAACACGTATGCCCATATTAACCCAAAAACCTAAAAAGGGTGACAGATTCTCTTTAAACCCTAAAGGCATATTTACACAGCATGATCATCATTAATGGTTGATTTTGGGAAAGTTCATTTCACGGTAATCGAACAGTCTATGTGGGCTGCTGATCTGACAATTGGGCAAAATGCTTGTAAGTTGGATGAAATGATCTTTAGGTTTGCACAATAGATCATTCTTGGCAGCACATTGTTCTGAGAACAATGGCAGCCCATCTCACACATTGTTCAGTGCACATATGAAGCTGGGTCAACCTATTTAAACAGGCTATTAAACCACCACTGACTGGGAAAACATGTTGCCAGTCACATCATGTGGTAAATGGACTTTAAAGCCCCCGTCACATTTAGCGACTTACCAGCGATCCCGAAAACGATGCGAGCCGATAGGGATCGCTGGTAAGTCGCTGGTGAGATATCCCAGTCAGATCTTACCAACGACTCAGTAACGATACAGGTCGCAGTAACGACCTGTATAACGATCTCTGCTGTCATTGGGACCCTGTCACACAGTGTCAAACACAGCGATGCGTCCTGCCCAGCAGGACATCGCCTTTGAAGAAAATGGTCCAGGAAATTCAGCAACGACTAGAGATCTCACAGCAGGGGCCAGGTCGTTGCTGGATGTCACACACAGCGACATCGCTAGCAAGATCGCTGTTGCGTCACCAAAACCGTGACTCAGCAGCGATGTCGCTTAGTGAGACGTGGCCTTAACTCTTTGACGACTGTAGGTTTGTTCAGTCAAATTGGTTTGAAACTATGGGACAAATATGTCTCTTTGGCCTTAAAGGGGTAAGGCCTTACAGTGCCTAGAAGTAGTATTCAACCCCTGCAGATTTAGCAGGTTTGATAAGATGCAAATAAGTTAGAGCCTGCAAACTTCAAACAAGTGCAGGATTTATTAACAGATGCATAAATCTTACAAACCAACAAGTTATTTTGCTCAGTTAAATTTTAATAAATTTTCAACATAAAAGTGTGGGTCAATTATTATTCAACCCCTAGGTTTAATATTTTGTGGAATAACCCTTGTTTGCAATTACAGCTAATAATCGTCTTTTATAAGACCTGATCAGGCCGGCACAGGTCTCTGGAGTTATCTTGGCCCACTCCTCCATGCAGATCTTCTCCAAGTTATCTAGGTTCCTTGGGTGTCTCATGTGGACTTTAATCTTGAGCTCCTTCCACAAGTTTTCAATTGGGTTAAGGTCAGGAGACTGACTAGGCCACTGCAACACCTTGATTTTTTCCCTCTTGAACCAGGCCTTGGTTTTCTTGGCTGTGTGCTTTGGGTCGTTGTCTTGTTGGAAGATGAAATGACGACCCATCTTAAGATCCTTGATGGAGGAGCGGAGGTTCTTGGCCAAAATCTCCAGGTAGGCCGTGCTATCCATCTTCCCATGGATGCGGACCAGATGGCCAGGCCCCTTGGCTGAGATACAGCCCTACAACATGATGCTGCCACCACCATGCTTGACTGTAGGGATGGTATTCTTGGGGTCGTATACAGTGCCATCCAGTCTCCAAACGTCACGTGTGTGGTTGGCACCAAAGATCTCGATCTTGGTCTCATCAGACCAGAGAACCTTGAACCAGTCTGTCTCAGAGTCCTCCAAGTGATCATGAGCAAACTGTAGACGAGCCTTGACATGACGCGTTGAAAGTAAAGGTACCTTACGGGCTCGTTTGGAACGGAGACCATTGCGGTGGAGTACGTTAATTATGGTATTGACTGAAACCAATGTCCCCACTGCCATGAGATCTTCCCGGAGCTCCTTCCTTGTTGTCCTTGGGTTAGCCTTGACTCTTCGGACAAGCCTGGCCTCGGCACGGGTGGAAACTTTCAAAGGCTGTCCAGGCCGTGGAAGGCTGACAGTAGTTCCATAAGCCTTCCACTTCCGGATGATGCGCCCAACAGTGGAGACAGGTAGGCCCAACTCCTTGGAAAGGGTTTTGTACCCCTTGCCAGCCTTGTGACCCTCCACGATCTTGTCTCTGATGGCCTTGGAATGCTCCTTTGTCTTTCCCATGTTGACCAAGTATGAGTGCTGTTCACAAGTTTGGGGAGGGTCTTAATTAGTCAGACAAGGCTGGAAAAAGAGATAATTAATCCAAACATGTGAAGCTCATTGTTCTTTGTGCCTGAAATACTTCTTAATACTTTAGGGGAACCAAACAGAATTCTTGTGGTTTGAGGGGTTGAATAATAAATGACACTCTGAATAAACTTTTCACAATTTAAAAAAAAAAAAATAAAAATAGAAATAACATTCTTTTTTGCTGCAGTGCATTTCACACTTCCAGGCTGATCTACAGTCCAAATGTCACAATGCCAAGTTAATTCTGAATGTGTAAACCTGCTAAATCTGCAGGGGGTTGAATACTACTTGTAGGCACTGTATATACACAGGCAGTTGTATGGATCCATATTATGGCACCACCAGACTATTAAGGCCTAGTGTACCTTTTTGTTTGACTTTATTATACAGATATTTGTTTTCTACATGGGCTTGTTTCCACTTATTGGCCCTTGTAAACATGCCAGTCGACAATCAAACGAATGAAACACTAGTTCCTTGGTTAGCTGGATAGCTTATGCATTGTCTGCAGCAAATCAACCCATGTAACCACGTGATGTGATGACAATATGTATACTGGGGACAGAGCGATTCCATTGCCAATCATTTTGCCACATACAGTTTGAATCGGCCAGCGTGAACAGACCTTCATATGATGTATGGGCAGTAAATTTGCCTGCCTAAACGCATCATGAGACTGCGTATAGACCTTACAGAAGACAAATTTGTGGTACGTTTCATTGTCCAAGAGATACACATTTGAAGAAGAAACACCTACCGTAGCACCGTATAGCTGTACAAGTAGTGCAGAGCGGCAGGGACTGTGTGCTCCTGCGTACATTGTGCACGTAGGACGTTACTTGCTCCAGTTCAGGAAGTATGGACAGGAAGGCAGTAGTCATATTTTTGGGAAATACAAATTTTGGCCTAGCCACATTAATGTATGCATGAGAATAATGGAGCTGAACAAGTCCTATTGGAGCACCTCCAGCATGGCGCACATCACTTTCACACGCGGAGTAAATAGCCAGGAAGAAGCAGTCATTATCTTTCATATTTTATAAGGACAACATGGATCACAATGGTTTTTATCAGAATGACTTGATGCTGGATGACAGCAGGAACAATATCTTCAGGACAACTCACTGGTAAATGAGGGAGCAGCAGCTGTCAGATCACGGAGGACGTCAAAAAGACAAAGCCATGCTGTTTGCACCTCACTCATTGTCCACTGCTAGAGGGTGGACCTCTTCAGAAAGAATAGGCACAGGCCAGGCCTGGCACCTTCCACAAGGTTCAGAATCACTGTCAGGTCAGCTTGCCACCCCATGGGCTGGATTTGATGTGTCCACTGCAGAATTTACAAGATCGTGCCGCCATGTTCTCACAGTAGAGAAGTCATGTCCTAGACGTTTTCCCTAAACTGCAGCTGCTTTAAGGTAGAAGCTGATTCTTTAAGCAGACAAATACAAGGCTCTCGGCTTACCAAGTTTTCACAAGGTGATGCAAAGGTTAGAGGAATAAAATAAGCCTGTAGACTAGAGGAAAGCTGACTAGACACAAAACAGACAAGTGTATTGTACGTGTGCCCTTTCTACTGAAGGGGATAGGTAATGCCTTCTCGTTAGGCTCTGTTCACATGTCAGTTTGTGTGTACCACTTAGGACACGAAACAAAGATTGAATTCACATCCAGTACATTCCTGATTCAGCCAAAAGTAGGAGGGACCCATTGATTTATATGGGGCCTGTCTTGTTTTCTAAAAAAATAAATTGAAAGGAAGAAAATAAAATGTGGGTACAGCCTTAAACCCCCTATCACACACTGTAGATAACCGTGGACCTAACGATGGATCAGCCGAATGCTCAGCCGACAGCTATCTCACATGACTGTCCCCGACACATGCTCTGCTGCCAGGCATCTCTAACAGGAGCAGTGGATCATCGGTCCAAAACCACACCTGCAGAATCCTTACATCCCGTGACAGTCTGTTGTGGAGAGTAGAGGTCCCTTATACAAAGACTGTTGACTGAAATGGTCGATATTGACCGAAGTATGTTCAAGGTGTATGGGAGGGCACTATGTTTTTGCACCCTGTTGAAAAGGTAGTATACTTTTATTCTAAGATTAGGAAAAAGTACAGTTAAAAACAGGATAAATATTCAGTGAAAATACTACAGATTAGCCTTCCATATGGACTTAGACTAAAGGGTGCTTTACACACTGCGACATCGCTAACGATCTTGTTAGCGATGTAACACGCCAGATCGCACATACGATTTGACGAGATTGCACATGTGACCGCGATACAAAATATGACCTGTGTGATCTCGGCAAATCTTATCTGCGATCTGGCGTGTCACATCGCTAACGAGATCGCTAGCGATGTCGCAGCGTGTAAAGCACCCTTTAGACTCCCTTCACACATCCGTGATAAAAACGCACGTTTTTCACAGTCCGTGGTGTGGGTGCGTATATGTGTGTGTTCCATGTGTGTGTCCAGCACACAGAAAGCAGGAACTTCTATACTCACCTGTCCCTGGCGCTGCTGTCTCCGGTGCTGCTGCTGCTTCTGGGTCTGCGGTGCAGTGAATACTCATAAGCATAATAAGCGGGCCCAGAAGCAAGTGGCAGCGCCGAAGAAAGCAGAAGACAGGCGAGTATAGAAAAACATTTTAATTTCAAAGACACATGTTTTCTGGATGACATCAGTGTGTGATTCGTGTGACACCTGTGCTGCTGTAGAAAAACGGAAATGTCGCCGCGTGGAGCACACGGACACGCATGTGCTTGAAATTGACACATGTCCGTGAGAAAAGCAGGTATGTGTGCACAGGCCCGTTGTGTCACAAATCAGGGTACGGGGGCTCCTCGTTTGTCTTCTGGAGCTGTTCCTCCCCCGTACCAGAGGTCGCTCGGCTAAATCTCCTGAGCCACAGATGGTGACCAGGACTTTTTGGAATTCTGACACTAAGTGTCAAAAAGAGCCTACTGAGCGTGTGCGGGATTCCTATGGGTCTTTGAAACTATCTGAGCATGTCAGTGATGTGGCATGTTCCTTTTGGCCACAGGGACATCATCGGTGATGGGGTACGTTCCTATTGGCCACAGGGACATCATCGGTGATGTGGTACGTTCCCAATGGCCGCCGTGACATCATCAGTGATGTGGCACGTCCCCATTGTCTGCCGTGACATCATCTGTGATGTGGCACATTCCTACTGGCCGGTGACGTTATCAGTGATGTGGCATGTTCTTATTTTCCACCGTGACATCATTAGTGATGTGTAAGGCTCTCATTGGCCAAAGGGGCTGGTTACACGTGGTTCCTCCATCTTGTGGGCGGTACAGAGGTGATAAAAGCCCTGATGCTCACATGGAGGTGCGCACTCGTCTTTGTGCATTCAGCATCACACAGCTATCTTAGGTAGGGATACGTGGTGTGGTCCAACTGGACTGATTGAGGGTCAGGAGGCAGGTTAGGGTGGGGCGTCGCGGTCACATCTAGACCCAGTTAGGGTCAGAAGCCAGCTAGGCAGGGTTCAATAGATATCGGGGTTGTGCCGCTAAGGGACCGGCAGTTAACCGGCTACACCCTAATACATCCAGATATAGGAGCTGTAGCCTACACGCTCACTCCTGCATATACCCAGAGCATATACTAGCAGAATACGGGTAGTGTTCTGCAGGCCTATCCCTATCCATACTGTGTATGCAACATATATTAACTTCTGTGAAATCACAGGAGAGCATTGCGCCATATCTGGTCCTGTGAGTTAACAGGGTCCTGTTATATTATGCTACAGCTTCTGTGTGGCCTAGAACACAGACTGTACACGCAGGTTCTGAGTACTTATACCTGCGTTAACACCTGTGTGACCTGTAACACAGGCGTATATTATTACCTGGGGCTTTGTTGAATATCAGTAGAGCCTTACTCTATCAGCTGCAGTTTACCACCACTGCACGGTGGACCCTGACCACGGATATCGGTTTACGCTCATCTTTTACCATATCACTAGGTCCATCCATAACACATTGATTTTAATGGGTCTACGTATGTCAGTGTCTCTGGTACGTAGGAAAACGGATGTCATACGTACCGGAATCATGGACGTGTGAAGGAGGCCTTAGGTGTGGGACTTCGGCTAACAATTAGTGATTCACTCATAGTGTATTAGGTCCTAAGTATTGCACTGTCACTCACACATTAAACGTAATCAAACAGAGAACGCAGAGAAGTCCACCTCCCTCCCCCCTTCCCTGATCACATTAGTGTGCCCAGAGAATATGCAAACAGGTTGTCCTTATGGGACCAGTTCTCTAATGGAGCACACATTATGCAGTTTAGCCTTCAAAACAAAGAGGGCTCATGGATTGCAGCTAAGGTCTAAGGCCCTGTGCGCACAAGAAAAAGGATTCTTATCAAGACATTTCTTGTGCGCTAATCTTTCAGACGCTCTTGCGTTCAAAAAACGCACCAATAACGCACAAAAAAACGCATGCGATTTTACAGCTTTTTTTTGCAGGTTGGTCCCTGCGTTTTTTTTTTACCATTATCTATGGCAAAAAACGCAGGTACCTGCAGAAAAGAAGTGACATGCACATTCTTTTTCTCAAGAATTTCTGCAGAAAAAATGTTTTTCAGAAAAAAAACGCAGTGTGCGCACAGCTATTTTTTTTCCATATGTTTTGCAGGGGAATGTCTGCAGAAAAGTTACAACCATTTTCTCAAGAAATGTCTGCAGCAAAAACGCAAAAAACCACCGGGTAAAAACCCAGTGTGCACACAGGGCCTAATGGTGGCTTTACACACTACGATATCTGTCCCGATATCGCTAGCATGAGAACCGTCCCCATAGTTTGTGCGAGAGGGGCATATTGCTGCCCGTCACGCACAAAATCGCGCACCCCCGTCACACGTACTTACCTGCCCTGCGACGTCGCTGTGACCAGCGTACCGCCTCCTTTCTAAGGGGGTGGTCCGTTCGGCGTCACAGCGACGTCACTAATGAAAGCGGAGGGGCGGAGATAAGCGTAATAAACATCCCGCACATCTCCTTCCTTCCGCATTCTGGCCGGCGGCAGGTAAGGAGATGTTTCTCGTTCCTGCGGCGTCACACGTAGCAATGTGTGCTGCCGCAGGGACGAGAAACAACTTCGCCCCAGCGACAGCAGCGATAATTGGGAGTGGACCCCCATGTCAACGAGGAGCGATTTTGGACGTTTTTGCAACGATCCAAAATCACTCCTAGGAGTCACACACAACGATATCGCTACAGCGGCCGGATGTGCGTCACAAAATCCGTGACCCCAACGAGATCGCTGTAGTGATCTCGTAGCGTGTAAAGCCCACATAAGACAAAAAAAGCCCACCGATTGGACATTTGTCATTTAGTTTGGCCGCTTTTCTGCACGGTAGTCTAAGCTACAAAAGAAACTGAAAATGCCCCTCTAGCCCCATGATCGTAACCATCTCCGGTCATTACCACATGAACATCATTAAAAAAGGATAAAGAGCCCAATTACAATTTTGATCAAATATTAGTTTTCTCTAAATGGACATTTCAGTGTTTCACAAGCCAATTCTCAGGTAGACCCAAAGTTTATGCCTTGAGGATTTCATACATAAAAGACCTCATCCCTATGGAGTCAGTAAAACACAAAGCTTTGCAATATGATGGAAATCCTGAATACAGGAGCTGTTGGGGCCACTTTAGACATACAGTACTTTTGCATTAAATCTCTTCTTAAGGATGGATACCTCCCAGAAATGGTCACAATGGGTTAAACCAGCAGGGAAAGCCTTTACTGTAAATGGAGCGCTGGGCTACACATGGGTGAATGAGTAATGAGCCTGTCAAATCAATCTGCATTCACCACATCGCTTCTGATATTTAATGCAACACTTTGTGGTTACAAAGTAATAGCCAAATAGAATCTGATCAAATGTTGTCTACTGTCACAAATGCAAACTAGCACAGCGACCCTGCTGAAGCAGATGCATGGGTGCTAAATATTATAATATCAGGCAATAGCCCATCAACTATCCTAAATTTATATCCCGTATTCAACTAATTTCCTGCAAAGAACAGGAGAAAATAATGCAGAAAAGCGCCCCATCTGCAGTGGTCCCCCAAGGAATAGGGTTAGTTCCTTCCAGGATGATCACTTTAAGGTCATGTGCACACGTTGAGTATTTGGTGAGTTTTTTAACAGTATTTGTAAGCCAAACCAGGAGTGGAGCAATCAGAGGAAAAGTCTAATAGAAACACGGGCACCACTCCTACATTTCTCACCCACTCCTGGTTTTGGCTTACAAATAATGAGGTAAAAAACCCCTGAACAAATACTGAACATGTGAAGCTGGCCTTGCTATACACTCACACTAGCGAGGATTCTCACATACGAGAGCATCAGATGTGATATGCGAATGACACTCAGCTCAAACTGCTGCGAGCGTGGCCCGAGTGTCTTTATACTGTGCTCAGATTCTCACGCATGTGAAAACAGAGCATAGGTGAGGAGAAGATGGAGAAATTAATTTCTCCATCTTCTCCATTGCCCGTCTGGGTGTATATCAGACTGCACTGATGTCATCCGAGTGTAGTCCGATGTCATCACACGGACCCATAGACTTAAGCGGGCTTTACACGCAACGACATCGCTAACGAGATGTCATTGGGGTCACGGAATTCGTGACGCACATTCGGCCTCGTTAGAAACGTCATTGCGTGTGACACATACGAGCGACCACTTACGACGCAAAATACTCACCAAATCATTGATTATTGACACGTCGTCCATTTCCCAAATATCGTTGCTCGTTCTGGACGCAGGTTGTCTGTCGTTCCTGCGGCAGCACACATCGCTACGTGTGACACCCCAGGAACGAAGAACATCTCCTTACCTGCGTCCTCCGGCAACGAGGTGGGCGTGACTTTCATGCGGCTGCTCTCCGCCCCTCCGCTTCTATTGGACGCCTGCCGTGTGACATCGCTGTGACGCCGCACGAACCGCCCCCTTACACAGCGACGTCGTTAGGAAGGTAAGTACGTGTGACGGGTACTATCTATTTTGTCCACCACAGGCAGAGATTTTCCCGTGATGCACAAACGAGGGGGCGGGTGCGAACGCTAGCGACATTGCTAGCGATGTCGCAGAGTGTAAAGCCCCCTTTAGTGTGTGCAATTCAGTAGTTACAAGTGATTTACCAGAGAAATGCATATCAATTGGTGGCATTTTTTAGAATGAAAATAGTTCCAGTATATTCTGGAACTAATTGCGTCTGGAGCTCATCCTTTTTGCCTGCAGATTGGAGGTGAACATACAACTGCAGCCTATAGGCCATGTGCACACGCTGCATTTTTTCTTGCATTTTGGTTGGTTTTAAACTGCAGTGTGTCATTGACAAAATGCATGTGTTTTGTTTCCCCAGCAAAGACTATGATAAATCAGAAATTCCATGTGTATGTTGCTTTTTTTTTTCGGCTGCATTTTGTTTGACAAATATTTGTCAAAATCTTTGCCTAAAAAAAGCAGCATGTCACTTCTTCATTGTGTTTTGTGAACATTTTCCACCCATTCAAATAAATGAATTGTCAAAACGCAACCAAAATGTTTAGCTATGTATTTGTACTGCGTTTTGGTTGCATTTTGGATCCATCAACAAAAACGCAGGTCACCAACTTTTCTCCATTCTCTCTCTCTCCGCTTCATACTCACCGACCACCGGCGCAGCTGTCACACAGCTCCCTCGGCCTCTCCTGCTTCTGAAAGTGCCGGCCGCTCATTAGGTTCATCTCATATTCATTGTATCCCCCACCCACCGGCACCTATGATTGGTTGCAGTCAGGCGAACCCCCATGCTGAGTGACAGCAGTCTGACTGAAACCAATCATAGCCACCAGTGGACGGGGCTATATTGTACAGTACAATAAATAATTTAAAAAAAAAAAAAACTGCATGCCGTCCCCTTCAATTTTGATACCCAGCCAAGAAAAAGCCTCACAACTGGGGGCTGGAATTCTCAGGCTTGGGAGCCCACATTATTGGGAGCCCCTCAGCCTAAAATTGCAGCATCCATTAGATGCGACAGTTCTGGGACTTTACCCGGCTCATCTCAATTGCCCTGGTGCAGTGGCAATCGGGGTAATAAGGAGTTAATGGCAGCCCATAGCTGCCACCATGTCCTGGATTAGTCATGGCAGGCATCTATGAGACACACCTCATCACTAATCTGTAAGTGAAAGTAAATAAACATGAACCCCCAAAAATCCTTTATTTGAAATAAAAGACAAAAAAAACTCTTCCACCACTTTATTAACCCCCAAACACACCTCCAGGTCTGACGTAATCCACACGAGGTCCCATAACACTTCCAACACTGTTACATATGACACAGTGAGCGGCCACAGAGCATGACTGCTCACAGTGAGCTCCACGCAGCAACTGAAGGGAGTCACGCAATCAGCGGTGACGTCACTCAGGTTAGTCGCTGTCACAGCTGGAGTCCTCTACTTGTGACTGCAACTCAGGACATGACACAGACAGAGTGGAGCAATGAGAATGAACTCGGGTGAACCTCTGACATCACAACTGCGAGCCCCGCACTACTGCCTGTGTCGTGGCACGGACGTCAAATGTTCACCAGAGTTCATTCTCATTGCGCGGCACAGTCTTTGTCTGCTGTCAGCGGCCAGTCATGCTCTATGGTGCTGCTGTGACAGGACAGGAATGTAGCACAGCTGAATCGCCGTTGGACCGTACTGTCAAAAACGCATCCAAAATGCATTGTACGGATGCGTATTTTTGTCAAATGCAGTGTTTACAGTTGTCAAAGTCTGCCAGAGGGTCCATTTTTTTTTTGTCAAATCAAGAAAGTAGCGTGCGGACATACCCTTAGAAGACAACCATGACACCATTAGCATACATCACTAGTCATAGAATTGCTTGGTGAATTGGCTATAGAAGTCCAATAAATGTGATAAGAAATAAGTTGGAGCTGAAATTTGTGTGTTTGAGTTACAGTATATGGGCAATTTCATTGCTTTGCTACTAAATGAAGATCTAACTAGGGTTGTCCAAGAGGCTTCTAGTTAAGTCCACCCCTGTGATAAAGGTATTTGTTGTAAATTCATGGACGTGTTATTAGCAGACTTGGGTGGTTACCTCCGGCCGCCTCAACCCAAACAGCTTTCTTTGAACAAAGTTTTGTTCACTCAGGGCAGTGGTACACCGTGTGTAATGGTGTAATGGCACCTTTTCAATTCCAGTTGATGCAAAAAAAAAAAAGAATAAAAACAGAAAAATGGTCTGTGCTAGTCATTTAAATGAGATAGTTAGCCCTCTTCATTTAGCGCACTGACTACTTCTGCCATGGAAAACTCTGTGGAACCAAAGCTGAAATTGGAGCCGCTACTTGGGACCAAGGACTCATGGTGGTATCATGAGTCCTTGGTCCCAAGGACTGCATATGGGACTTGGTCCCATATACTGTAATCATGTCCAAAGATTGTTCCTTTAACAGAAAATTTGCCTCTTTAAAAAATCCCAATCATAGAAAGCAAAATAATTTTTTTTTCAAAAGGTCTGAATACTATGCTTTGTGATCCTTCAAAAAAATAAAAAAAATCCCCTGATCAGTGGATGAATGGATGCGTTATAGTATAATACTGCACCAGCGAAGCAGAGACAAAAACTGATACACATCCTTACAATGATTTATGATGGGATCTATATTCAAAGAGGATCGTTAGATCTGTCATCTTTACTCCGCTCATTCATGTGTAAGTATGCAGACTACCACAAGAGCTTTTTAGTGGTGTATGACTATTAGATGGACGGATGTACTCATCTGCAATCGTCTGCTCTGTACAGGTGCTCCAATGTAATCACCCACCAGCGCTGAAAGCAAACACGCTGTCACAGCACCAGGGAAGAAAAGCTTCATTGTCAGCCACAGCAAGATAACCATTACAGTGAAGGTCAGAAGTAAAGACCGGCTTCATACCGCAGCACAAACTTCAGCGCAAGTCACTTAGCTAGGATACTCTTCATTATAGCATATAAGATATGCCAAAGAAAGAACCTATTGAGTCTCTAAAGGTCATCTACTACAAACATGAGCTGACTGCAATATAATCCATCAACCACTTAAAGCGCACCAATCACCAGGATTTTCCTATATAACCTAAAGCCAGTGCTATACTGGCACTATCAGGCTGATTCCATACATACCTTGAGTTGTCAGCTCGGATGTGTAGGTTTTGAAACACAAGCAAGTAAAGCTTGTAAAATGAACAGTTTCTTGATTGACAGAAGCAGCTGATAGCTGGGATGGAGTTTGATAGTGATTCCCGCCCCCCCGGTCTGTTCATCCTCCCCCTGTTATTTATGGTAATTCTATTATAGAATCATTCTGACTAGAAGGACCTGTGCTGATGTCAAACCCATGTGACCAGAAGGGGCCTTCGCCAACAGAAAAATAATGTTGCTTCCGGATATCAGCTTTGTTGGCTGAGCCCCTGCCCCTTCCGGTCACAGTAACAGTAATTTAGTAACAGACTTCAGAATTTCAGAAGTGCTCATGATTAGGAAGACTTTTCACCTCATTATGGCACGAACACTACTTTTTTGCCAGAGAAAATTCTATATAAAAGTGTCTCAATGTCACAATGTGGCCTAGAAATGTCAAGAACAAGCAGAGAGGTTTTGAAGAAATGTCTATAGAGTAGGGTCAACGCAGAACAGTGTGGTCATCTTATTTACCCAATGTTACATCACTGAGACATAGTTTCATCTATGTGTTCTCCCTTAAGGTGATCATACAGGAAATTGCTATCAGCCATGTCTCACAACTTCTCTAAGTGAAAAAATCATTCATGGAGTTCTTTGTGGTTTAGGGTAGAGTAGGCCACTGCTAGACATCTGGCTGATCCAATCATTCATGGGTTCTCTATGGTTTAAGGTGGAGCAAGCCATTGCTAGACATCTGGCTGATCCAATCATTCATGGGTTCTCTATGGTTTAAGGTGGAGCAAGCCATTGCTAGACATCTGGCTGATCCAATCATTCATGGGTTCTCTATGGTTTAAGGTGGAGCAAGCCATTGCTAGACATCTGGCTGAGCCACTCATTCACCAGTTCTCTATGGCTTATATAAAAGTTGTCTTCCACCGCTTCTGAGCATCTTTTAAATTGTAACGATGGATCCATTATAAATGAGACTTCTGATTGACCAACCAGTCTACCAACTACCATCTGTGCGTGCCCTCTTGAGTTGGACTTTCCTTTACCAATTTTGGGCATATTATATAATAAATATATATATAATATATATATATATATATATATATATATATATATATATATATATATTATATAATATATATCTATATATCTATATATATATATAGCAACCTGATGTACGCCTTCATGACATCCCAGACTGTCAGTATGGAGGTCGAGCCCGCATTTATTGTTACATATTAGAGTATCAGCTCCCGCTAGAAGCTTCCGATTACTTGAATCCAAAATGGATTTAACCGTCATATTCCCCTAGTGGCTAACCAGTCTAAGCCTAATTGTACCCTAAAGTGGAGTGGTCTGAGATACTTCTAGGCAAGTATTCAATGGTTTTAACATAACATTTATATGCGTGTATTTCCAAAAGCAAGGTCTATTTTAGATAGAGACGCGTATGATGTTGAAAAACAAGA
Source organism: Anomaloglossus baeobatrachus (assembly GCF_048569485.1). Classification (NCBI taxonomy): domain Eukaryota; kingdom Metazoa; phylum Chordata; class Amphibia; order Anura; family Aromobatidae; genus Anomaloglossus; species Anomaloglossus baeobatrachus. The sequence goes on from NC_134353.1 coordinate 511,913,627, forward strand.
AAATAGTTTGGTAGTCGGAGGTCTGTTGCACCAAAGATGTGTTGGCCAGATTTCAGAAAGAACTCTTGCTAAAAACAAATAGTGTTTGCCCAAAAATAAGCCTTAGCAGGAATTTTGGGCTTTTTTGGAGTATGCTTAAATTAAAAACTTTACCCCAAAGATAAGACCTAGTTGTGTTTCAATATAAAAAAAAAAAAAAAAAAAATGTCCAGGCAGCTAAGAGGGTTAAAGAGTACAAACAGGACACTTCATTGAAATAAGCAAACAGCCCCAAAAGAGAGAAGAAAGCTCCAAAAGACAGCAAAGAGCCCCTCTACCCCCCCAAAAAACAAACTTGCTGCCTGCTTCAAATATGGTATAAAGTATTACATAGATACCAACAACTTATGGGATATAAAATTTCTCCCTTACATTATTTAAAATATTTACTGATCATCATCACGGAGGCAGGTGAGCCTTTAGGGAACTTCACTTTGTAGGCGTATTTCGTTGGTGTCACAAGCAGTTTGGCAGTGTATAGGAAGGAGTAAGGTACTTGGAGGAGTCTCAATCTTTTTTTGATTTTAGTAAATTTTGAACAACATTTTTGTATTTCAGCAGAAAAGTCCAAGGAAATGTAGATTTTGTATCCATCTACAGTATATAGAGATCTTTCATGTCCCTGGCCTCTCTCAGGATATATGTCTCAACATGCAGCAGTTGCATGAAAATTAGTCTTGGTGGGTACTCTGTAAGGCTATGTGCGCACGTGTGCACTCTGCACCGCACCGAAAATGTGCGCTTCAGAGCGCAGCTGAAAAGCCGCGTTCTGAAGCGCATGGTGCCGGCAGATTCGTGCGCTCTGCATGCTGCCTCTCCCTATAGACAGCATGCAAACCGCACGAAAGAAGTGACATGTCACTTCTTAGAACGCAGCGATTCGGCAAGCAGCCGAATCACTGCGTTCTAATATGCCACGTGCGTACGGCCCCTGCACAATCTCCATAGATTGTGCAGGGGACGCAGGACGCATGCAGTTACGCTGCGGTGCAGAACGAAGCGTAACTGCATGTAATACGCACATGTGCGCACATACCCTAAGGCTAGTTTCACACTTGCGTTGGACGGCTTCCGTAGCACTGCGTTGTGTGACGGATGCGTTGCATATAGTGGCACAACAGATGCTACGGATTGTACAAAACAACGGAAAGCTTTTTTTTTTTTTATTTATTTTTTTTTCTTGTTTACAGTTTTACCGGCAGCAGACTATTGTGAACAATCAGCTGAGCGCTCTCAATAGCCGGCGGCCGGTCGCTCAGCTGAGTGCTATCACATGCTGGCGGGCGGGCGCTCAGCTGAGCGCTCTCAATAGCCGGCGGCCGGTCGCTCAGTTGAGCGCTATCACATGCTGGCGGCCGGGCGCTCAGCTGAGCGCTCTCAATAGCCGGCGGGCGTTCAGCTGAGCGCTCTCACAAGCCGGCGGCCAGGCGCTCAGCTGAACGTTCGGCCACCGAGAGACAAAATAAAGTTTGATTTTAAAAAAAAAAAGCATGCACAGTCAAATCCAACGGATTGCGCTGCTCAAAAAAAGTTACATGGTGCGTTCCTTCCGCCCGATGCAGCGTCAAAATAACGACGCTGCGATGTACAGCGGATGCAACGCTGACACTTGCGTTAGAGTGCGTTGTCCATAGAAGTCAATGGAGAATAGCGCAGTGCGATAAGGGACTGTGCTATTCTCCATAGTGACGGACTGCGCTGAACGCAAGTGTGAAAGTACCCTAAGGCTATGTGCGCACGTGTGCGCTCTGCACCGCACCTAAAAGGTGCGCTTCAGTGCGCAGCTGAAAAGCTCCGTTCTGAAGCGCATGGTGCCGGCAGAGAACGTGCGCTCTGCATGCAGCTCCTGCCACAGACAGAGCAGGGGCTGCCGGCAAAGCGCACGGAAGAAATGACATGTCACTTCTTAGAACGCGCGCTTCGGGCAGCAGCTGAAGCGCTGCGCTCTAAGACGCCACGTGCGCACGGCTCCTGCACAATCTCCATAGATTATGCAGGGGGCGCAGGACGCATGCAGTTACGCTGCGCTACAAAGCGCAGCGTAACTGCATGTAATTACGCAACGTGCACACATAGCCTAAGCCCTTTCAATTGTAAAGAACGGAGAGAGCACTATTCCCATAATACTCATCAGCCATTTTTCAAGGAAAATCACAGGATGTTTGCCCTCTGACTTTTCAGGCACACCCAGTAGCCTCAGATTATTTCTGCGTAGCCTATTTTCTAGGTTATCTGCTTTTTCAATTAGCAAGGAGATATTCTGCATACACTTATTAACGTCTTTGGTTATCTATGGCATCAGATCCTTTATATATCCGATTCTCTCTTCTAACTCTGGTGAGGTCTGGTTTTAGGTGACTAATGTCTTCTTGTCCCCATATGTTCAGTGAGTGTGGCCAGAGTTTCATCAGACTTGGTTATAGCAGCTTATATATCTCGTCGGTTCTGCAGTTGAGGCTATGGGTATCAACATATCTGCACAAACCTCCATTATTGTGTCATTCCCCCATCTTATGAGATGATGGGTTGCTTGCAGATGTCTTATGTGCCGGCGCCATTTTGCCTGGATACATTAAGGCACCTTCCTCTGAGTGCCGCTCTGTTTTTGGCAACACCGAGACCACCTCTCCCTGAGCAATAGACAGCACACGGGTCGCAAAGACTCTGGCAAATCTCTCCATCTTTGCAGCGCCATCTGTTTCCTTATGCCGGGCAGGAGTATCACATGCTTGGGAGAGGGAATCTTCCCGAGGTTGCTGCTCCTTTTCCCTTGTTTTCCTACTGCGGGACATTTCGCAAGGTTTTATGCGGGTATCACACGATTCTTCAGAGTATGAAGCAGGAGCTACCGTAAGTACTGTACGTCCTTCTCACACGCCTGACAGGACATACCCTGGCATGGGCATCTTACACTCTGTGCCCCACTGCAGAAGCCCCCCAGCCAAGAACTACAGTTCCTACCCTCAAATGGGCCTGCAAAGAAGACAGACTCTCTTCCCACCAAGCATTTTGCTATAAATCACCGAGCTCCAAAATTTTTCAACCATATTAGGGTATAGGCAAATATTTTAGACGCCGGCGTACCTACTGACATTTTCAAGCAGGAGTTTTTCCTGAAGCCTTATTTTGCACCCTTTCTGTTGGAGTTTTTTTTGGTCACCAAAATCTTCCTCAAAAACAGTTTTGAAAACTCAGAACCTTTTGTTAGTTTCTTCGCAAGGCACTGTCCGATCGAAAGGCTGGAAATTAAAAAAAAAAACAAAAAAAAAAAAAAACCTTCCGAAAAAAAATTCTTCAAAAAAAGCTTAAGGAAACAAATGAGGAAAAATTCCCAAAACTCCTGAAAACAAGTTTCCTCAGCGGTTGAGAAACCGCATGGTTTTTGAACTCCTCAAAAAAACCAATGTGAACATAGCCGTATATTCTAGTACTATATTTTAGATGACCGCTAGCTGCACCCATGTGTAACTAAGTTGATGATACGCCATTTCATAGCCAATCCAGGATGATTACTACAGGAACAATGCCGTAGACTTACATTTTCCAGAACACATCACTTACAATGAGTCACAATGTTTTTTTCCCACATGGTAACCTGACAAGCAGGACAGTAAATTTACCAGGTAAGAAGAAGGATTGCTGGGCCTCTGCCTCGCATACACTTTAATTAATACATCCTTCATTCCCTGCTCGTCCTCCACACCCGGCTCATATAATATGTACGTGATTTGTCATTCTGCATGCCATTTGTCTCAAGCCGATCATTTCCTAGTTGTATTCAATTGTTTTAATAACTTCCTGTTTTGCCACTGAATGCCATAAATACCTTGCTTTCAGTAAATTACATTTGAGTCAACAGTAACACAATAAGTTAGAGCCTCAAAGGAACACAATTAGCATGAATTATTGGAGGACATGCTGTGAATTCAGAGCAGGCAGCGCTTGTCGTTCAGATTACAATACTGTACAGTGACATGTATAGGTGTGGTGACACAGGTGTCACGACTGTACCTGCCACACAAATGGGAACCCAAAATATTATACGAGTTTTACTCCCAACGATTGAAGTTTTAATGACCCATGACGGCCTGTGGGATTTCTTATTTATATTTAATCTACTTAGTTATCCACGATATAGGTGAAAAACGAGTTGATCAGTAGGAATCTGATGACAGACCACCATCAATCTTAGAAACAGGCCACCTGTAATCCCCATGTAAAGGGAGCACCAGGTACACGTGTGTGCCGCCCTGGCCTATCAGGTCATCACAGGGTATTGTGCAACCTGCCCTTCTGTCCAATATCCACCTCCTCCTTGGTTACGGGTCCCTAACCATTGGTGTTGCCAAAACCAGCTAATCAAAATCCTAGAAACACTCTGCACCACACCCACCAGTGGACGGCCTGAGTGGACTAGGGTCACCCACTTGGGATGGGGGGTTGGTTAAAGGGAGGTCAGGAGTGTCAGGAGTCAGTAAGTCAGTGAAAGTGAGAGGAGGACAGGAGCTGGGCTCCTTTGAACTACTAGGTAGGAGACGTTGGTCTGGGCCTGGTAGGAACTGGACCCCCGGTCGCAGGGGATCATGACAAGGGGCACGGCATTGGCGTGGAGGACAGCCGGCGGCCTTGTACCATCACCGGGCTGGGACCAGGGCATGACGGGGTACGTGGACTTTAGGTCAGGGAGTAGCTTCAGGCAACCTGACAATTCGCCCGACGAGAACGGAGCCTTCAAGATCCGCTCTCCACCCACTCCAAAATCGGGGTACTAGCGCAACGAGAGGGATAGGACTTTCCACAAATAAGGTCCAAGAAATCCCAAGCGTGAACCCTGAGAGCAAACTCCCTCAGTTCGCCATACTGGGGAGCGGGAACCGACTAGTTTTAAGCTACAGGGACCAACCAGAAACAAACAAGGTGCCACGGGAAGAGGTCACAGATCAACAGGCAACACCAACAGAAACGGGACCCAAACGTGCTCCCCCTCAGTGGAAGCGGTGTCCAGAACTTTGGCTTACTACAGTTGTCGGTGTCAGCGTTATTGGACTGAGTGAGTACGCAAGTGACCCTTACTGCCCAACGACACCTTCCTGTCACCACCACCGAGTCCCGGGGCATCCCCCTACCCGTGGAGGGGTTAAACACCTGGCTGCCCACTCCATTGCCAACAGGTACTCCCAGCTGCAGCGGTGGTACTCCATCTTACCACACACCACGGATGGCATCACGAACTCACAATATACCATGGAACGTGAGGACCTGCAGTGCAACGCATTGAAGCCCTGCGGTGGAACAAACACACATACACACACGTATGTGTGCGCGAGTGTGTCTCTCCCTGATGCGTGTGCGCGCGAGTGTGTCTCTCTCTGATGAGTGCGAGTATGTCTCCGAGGAATGATTTTAATAGGGAAGTGTTCAAAACATAAAAATCATTGATAGAATACGTACATGATTCTCGCACGTCAGAATCTTATTTCTGCAATTTAACTGATCCTCAAAAAAATAACCAACAATGTCTAAAATTGCAGGCAGATTATTTCCTTAAATTTCATCCATTAGATGTGTAATGGCAGCAGGTTTGTGGGCATGTGAGCTTAGCCTTACAGATCAGATGGGAAGTTTGTGATGCAATGACATTACATATGCACACGGGCGTGCATGTACGTGTATCTGTGTCACAATCGCACCAATATTATTATTATGATTAGTGACCAATCTGACAAATCCACCTTATGTTTCTTGGCTCTGCTGACTCACACAGTTCATTCATGTGGTATTGTCATATAGCGGGCTGTCCAGTCTCATACTTGTACTGGGTGGGCCACCTGATTGCGCCAGCATTGGAGCAATGCACAGGAAATTCCTGCCCTTTCTATATATTTTTTTTTTTATTACCTCTTCACAGTAAGTTCCCATCCAGAAGAACTGAAGCAAATACCGTTCATCTGAATAAGAGGAAGCCGTTTATCACAAACATCTCAGGCATGGAACAAGACTGTAGTGTTCCCTGAGGGAGAACTCAGTGACGAGGAGTGCTGGTCTGAAGAACGCTGACTGGGGTGATGTAAGCGCCTTGCTCTGTCACCGCTATGGTTGAAGCCATAGTAGAGGATAATAATAAGTTTACCTCCGTGTGACTGTCTCACCAGACACTACAGAGAACACCAAGAATCAGGCCACGAGATCACACCTCCATCCTGGACCAGACCATCTCTCTCACGAATCCCATTACAAAGCCATACAGAATGTAAACCGTTCATGGTTACTTACGATTTCCTCCAATTTTCCAAATATTCTGCCACATGACTAATAGCATTAAAGCACATTTACGACTCACCACAAACTCCAGATGTTTCATACATTACAATCATGTTTTCCAAGGTAACATTAGTCCATTGCATTGCAATGTAATTAAACACTGGCATGTATTGTTCTTCCCAGAAGACCTATGCCTGATGCTTTCCCACAGTATTCCTAGAGTATTATTGAAGGCATGTATAATGACCTTTAACATTTTTATTAGAAACTGCTATTTATTGTAGACTCATTATCCAATAAATATGGGTGAGAATTAATTCCTTGTTCCATATAAGCCAGGAGGAAATAAAAACCCAGTCAAAATGGGTGTCAGAGGGGTCCAAAATATATATTTATTATATATCCCCATATATACAGGCTGCCAGGAATGACATGCTGTACTGGTACATATTGACCGCTGCCAGCCATGCTCTCATTAGACACATGGTGCACTTACTGGCATCATCACTTAGCGGTAAAGGCTGTATAACCTGTAAGTTTTCAAATCTGCAGGAGATTCATGAAAACTAAAGGGAAACATTCAGAGACATTTAATCATTTCTCTTTTTCCTCTTAATGGGAAGCATTCCCATTTTTGAAGGGAAAAAAATAAAAAATACAATCAGGGATGATACAAGGAAGAGACTAGATCTCCAAATCTACATGCGAGTTTGGCCCTGGTAAACATTAGACGAAAGGTACCGTCACACATAACGAGATCGCTAGCGAGATCGCAGCTGAGTCACGGTTTCTGTGACGCAGTAGCGATCCCGTTAGCGATCTCGTTGTGTGTGACACTTACCAGCGATCAGGCCCCTGCTGTGAGATCGCTAGTCATTGCAGAATGGTCCAGGCCATTTTCTTCAAAGGCGATGTCCTGCTGGGCAGGACCCATCGCTGTGTGACATTGTGTGACAGGGTCACAGTGACTGCTGAGATCGTTATACAGGTCGCTACTGCGACCTGTATCGTTCCTGCATCGTTGGTAAGGTCTGACTGTGTGACATCTCACCAGCGACCTCCCACGACTTACCAGCGATCCCTATCAGGTCGCATCGTTTTCGGGATCGCTGGTAAGTCGTTGTGTGTGACTAGGCCTTAACATCATCCAAATCTGCAAATACTGATGTATTCAACTCACAGTTTTGTTAGTAATAGTGATGCACGAGCACTACCATTAGGGCCTTGTGCGCATGCTGCGTTTTTTTCCACGTTTTTTCAGGTGTAGTTTTGTCCTTCCCCAGCAAAGTCTGAGATTTCATTTTTGCTGTGAGCACGTTGCAAATTTATTTTGGCTGCATCTTTGTGGTGAACACAAAGATGAGGCATGTCAATTTTTTGCGTTTTGTCCCTGCGTTTCAGAGGACTGGCAGATAAATTCCCCGCTGGCTCGGGATTGGTGGAGGATTGATCCCTGGTATCTGCCAGATGCTGGGGACCAGAATGTGGCGCAACGAGGTAGTAGCAAATACTTCATACTTACCAATCACCTGTGTGGCTGTCCTACTGCCTCTCTATCTTCTTACCGGGCCGCTCATTAGGCTCATTCATATTCACTGCTTCTCCCGCCCACCGGCGGCTGTGATTGGTTGCAGTCAGACAAGCCCCCAGCCTGAGTGACAGCGTGTCTGAGGCTTCCAATCACAGACACCAGTGGGCGGGAGAAGCAGTGAATATGTATGAGCCTAATGAGCAGCGCAGGAAGAAGAATGAGAGACAGCAGGAGCAGTGAGACAGCCGCACCGGTGATCTGTGAGTATGAAGTGCTTGCTCCTACCTCTTTGCACCGGATTTTGGTCCAACTGCTGTGACTGTTGAGTCCTCCACCTGTGACAGCAAATCACCCGAGTGACATCACCACTGTTTACGCAGCTCACTTCAGTCACTCGGGTGATTTGCTGTCACAGGTGGAGGAAGCCAGCTGTGGCTTCGGGTAACCTGAGTGACGTAACCGTGCGGCTTACTTGAGTTGCTGCGTTGAGCTCACAGTGGGCAGTCATGTCCTAAAGCACTCGCTGTGCGCTTCAGATGTAGAGTTTTTGCTGTGGGTGCGTTTTTTGGGGGTAAAAAAACGTGCATCTTTGTGGTCAGCACAAAGATGCCACGTGCGCACATAGTCTTATGGTACTCTTAAAGACCAGTCGGACACTCGGATGGGTTGGACTCAAGTACAGAGTATAATTGAAGTCAATGGAGAACGTCAGCATTTTTCTAGAAAAATGCTTGGGCTTACCATTATACTTGGGTACATGAGTTGCGCCCATCCAACTACTCGTTATTAGTTCAGAGCATGGTAGTGCTCGCTCATCACTATTTAATATAAATTCAAGCACCCCGACAGGCGAATTGGGGCAGAAGGATCTGTCATGTCAGATTTCGTACGGTCGATGTTTTTGTTCTCCAAGGCCTTGGACGTGTGATTTTTCACGAATGCAAAAAAACAGTCTCAGTTTCCTGAAACTTTAGATGATTTTTAACATAAGTAATTTTAACTTAGGGTTACCATCACACTTAGCGACGCTCCAGTGATCCCACCAGAGATCTTACCTGGCAGGGATCGCTGGAGCGTCGCTACATGGTCGCTGGTGAGCTGTCAATCAGGCAGATCTCCACAGCGATCAGAGATCAGCCACCAATGACCCGCATAACGACGCTGTGCTTGGTAACCATAGTACACATCGGGTTACTAAGCAAAGCGCTTCGCTTAGTTACCCGATGTGTACCTTGGCTACGTGTGCAGGGAGCAGGCAGCCGGCTTCTAGCAGCTGCGGGCGCTGGTAACCAAGGTAAATATCGGGTAACCAAGCAAAGCCTTTGCTTGGTTACCCCCAATGTGTACCTTGGTTACCAGCGTCCGCAGAAGCAGACTCCCTGCTCCCAGCACATTCAGATCATTGCTCTCTCGCTGTCAAACACAGTGATGTGTGCTTCACAGCGGGAGAGCAAAGAGCAAAAAATGAACCAGAGCAGTGTGTAACGAGTGGCAATCTCACAGCAGGGGCCAGATCGCTTCTTAGTGTCACACACAGCGAGATCGCTGATGAGGTCACTGGTACGTCACAAAACCTGTGATTCAGCAGCGATCTCGCTATGTGAGAAGGACCCCTTACATTACAATGTTAAATCACAAATAGCACACTGATGCCATCCGTCTGTTGTCTGATTTTCATGGATCTATAGACTTCCTTGAGTAACTTTGATACATGAATGCCAATCAATATCGGGCATGGGCCGCAATAAAAAACAAAATAAGGGATAAAAACAAAATAGATATGAACGGAAACATGAACTACTACATTCAGCCAACCAACACGTCGGCCAAAATGGCTAATGCCACAACAGCCTGCTAGTAAGATCAGTGTGAATAGAGCCCGAGAGATCGGTTTGAAGCATTCAGCGTTTTGGCCAACATTTATGTGTCAGGGCGTTAGACCTTATGGAAACCTAAAATAAAAATAAATAAAAATGGCAAAGAAAAAAAGTTTATTAAAAATAAAAAAGGACCAGGCTCAATAAGGCCTTAACATCCACATTTTTATTTTCCAGTATTTCATTGCCACATTTTAGGAGCCATAACAATTTTTCATGGCTGTGGCTGTACGGCTTGTTTTATGCAAAAACAAGTCTATTTCTGGGGTACATACAACCTAATGTCCAACTATTATTAACTATGTCAAGCAGAAAAAAAAAAAATTATTTTTTCTGACAATTTAAATTTTTTTTTGCTACATAAATACAGAATAATTATGGCAACACCAAGTTTATAAACAATCAGAAGATCCCTGAATTGGGTATCATCAATATGATCAATATTAAAAAAAACTCCCACGAAATAACAAAAGGCAAGAAGCCATGCATGAGAATCAAAAACACTATCACACGCAAAATGATCAATGTAAAACATATATTTTATTTATGAAAATTAACATAATTCTCTCTTATAGTAACTAGGATCAAGGTGCTTAAAAGGACAGGGTTTCTCAAAAGGCAAAACAGAAAAAGTTAGTAAGTATAGGAGCACTGGAGATAATAAATAGCTGAATGATAAGCTAGATATAAACAGCCTGATACAAATAAACAATGATGACAATAGATTACTGTTCCAAAGAATGCATGTAAACTCAAATTATAATTATTCATACAGTGTATGATCAATAGATGAGTGCACGCCACGATAACTGGGGTTAATGAAATGTCAGCATGGTAGTTTAGTGCTGCTAGGCTAAATAGCCCTGGTATCAGTCAAACAACTAAAACCATGTAGTACAGCAAAATGGCCAAGATGGTAATCACCTTATGCCGGGTCTATTAGAGCCATATGCCTTTTCCCCGACTTGCGTTTCGTTGCTTATATGACTTCTTCAGAGGGGGTTTAATGCGAGAATCCATTCATCCATTCTCGCATCAAACCCCCCTGAGGAAGTTTAACATTTTTCTGTCAGCGTAGCTAAAATGAGAGCTTATTTTAGCCTTCAGGAGGGCTTGTTTAATTTGCATAATGACCTGTATTTTTTTATTGATACTATTTTAGTCTTTTTGATCATTTATTGCATTTTATCTGAGGCAGAATGAACAAAACGGTAATTTTGATCTACCATTTTTTTTTTTACGGTATGAATAATTTTTGGGGAATATTAGCTTTTATTAGATTAAATTACATTTTATTCTGAAAATACGAATGGTTACTTACAGCAAAGATGGGACTGCAGCTGTACGTTACCTAGGCCAAAAACTACTACTCCAGCAGGATACAGCTAAGCCCCCCACTAGGTGGAGGCATCACAGGTGCAGGAGGAGCAAATCACACACACACGCTTCCAAAAGATGAAGGGGGGCGATTGCTAGATGGTAAAACTGCACACTTATAGCTTGCATTTTGGAAGTGTGTGATTTGCTCCTCCTGCACCTGTGATGCCTCCACTTAGTGGGGGTTTAGCTGTATCCTGCTGGAGTAGTAGTTTTTGGCCTAGGTAACGTACAGCTGCAGTACCATCTATGCTGTAAGTAATGATATTTATTCCTCTTTTTTTGTTGCTTTTTTATATGAAAATAAGAATGGATTTAATATTTTTTCTTGCTTTAATAAATTATAAATATTTTAAAATTAGTATTTTATTTTTTTATACAATAATTTATTTATAACTACCCCTGGGGGGGGACTTGAACATGAGAAACGCTGATCTGCTTGATCAAGTATTTGCAACTCCAGTCCTCAGGGCCCCCCCCTCCTACAGGCCACAATTTATGAGTATCCTATAGTGAACCTTTGACCATTTGTAATGCCTTGGTAATAATGCCATTACCTGTGTAATACTAAAGAAATCCTGAAAACATGCCCTTTTGGAGGGCTTTGAGGACGGACGCTAAGAATAGCCGGCATGTATACCCTACACTACTTATGTACTGCAGAACATTTTGCCTGTTCCTGTCACATGGACCGCCGGCTGCCTAACAGATCTATTATGCCACGTGAACACATTGTTTGTTGAGTTTTTTACCTCAGTATTTGTAAGGCCACGTACACACACTGAGTATTTGGTAAGTTTCTTACCTCAGTAAGCCAAAACCGGGAGTGTGTAGAAAATACAGAAGTGGTGCTCGTGTTTCTATTATTCTTTCCTCTGACCATTCCACTTCTAATTTTGGCTTAATGCTGTATAATCAGTATAATGCTGACCAAATACTGAGTGCATGCACATGGCCTTAGGCTTTGCTAAAACACTGTGGCCTGCAGTGTACCAGAAAACAAATATCAGCTCCACACTGTGGAAAACCAATGTTGTGACAGAAGGAGCAATCTTCCTCTGTCACAACCCTTAGGCCCCTTTCACGTTGCGTTTTACCTTCCGCTCACAGGTCCCATCGGAGCATCCGTCTGAACCGCCCCTCCTCCCCCACTCTGCAAAGCGTGTTCTGGACGCATGCACCCGACAGGGCCATTCACTGCTATGGAGCGCACTGCGTTAGCGTGTGCTCTATTTTGTCCCATTTTCTGCACACGGACACCCGAATGTAGGTGGACTACGTTCGGGTGTCCGTCTGCAGAAACGTATATGTGCAGAAAATGGCACAAAACAGAGCACACGCTAACGCAGTGCGCTCCATAGCAGTGAAAGGCCCTGTCGGGCGCATGCGTCCGGAACACGCTTTGCAGAGTGGGGAAGGGGCGGTCCGGACGGATACTCCGACGGGACCTGTGAGCGGAAATTAAAACGCAATGTGAAAGGGGCCTTACAAGCAACGACTACTATAGACCGTGACATGTAATGAAGCCATTGCAAAACACTTAATGTGCTCAATTCCCTCTGCTAGCAATGAGGTAGCCGAGGTAATGGAGTGCTGTAGGGCATTGGGAGCCCCAAGATCACGGTTACGGGGTGAATAATCACTGACAGAAAGTCGCACATCCATTAGACTGCTAAAAGGCAGCGATTGTAAAGTGGTTAAAATAAGTGCCACAACAGGAATCAACTGCTATGGGTCAGTATCTCCAGACTCCCTACAAGTAGCTGGCTATTCAGAAAAGACAACTTTAGTGCCTAGAATCCGCTGTTAAATTGATCCTTATCATTTGCATTTCTCTACATTTTACAAAAGATTTGAAAGAAAAGGAGGACACAAATGTAAAAAAAAAGCGCTATAATTTGGGAATAAATGAATAAATAATGTACAAAAAAAAACCAGAATGTGGCTAACAAGAGTTAATAGAGCAATGTTGAGTGCACTCTACTATATGTAGCCAGCCTTGTATTTCCAGGGATAAACAAGCTGCCAAGTTGGTCTTTATGCCGCACACAACAGCCAAAGGATCTGTCTGTCAGTTTGTTCGGGCCAAGGACAAAACACAATCTGGAAGGTCTGAATTAGACTGGAACGTTAATTTATGGCAATCCATAGTGACAGAACCTGCTGCTTACACTGAAATGAATGGCCTTGTCAAACCTAAATCCACAATACGGCCTTGAAATTTGACATCTCTCATCTCCTGCTACTGTTCATGTTAATTGAAGGAAAGTATATTCTCAATTTGCTACTTTGTTAGCTGACGTTTGGTGTCCTATAGAATTAGATTTTTTAGCAATCAATCTATACTGAGGGAGATTCTTCAATGTAATCACATTAGCAATCTGGGGTTGCAGTGGCTCAGTGGTTAGCACTGTACAATGGGCAGCACAGTGGCTCAGTGGTTAGCACTGTACAATGGGCAGCACAGTGGCTCAGTGATTAGCCCTGTACAATGGGCAGCACAGTGGCTCAGTGGTTAGCACTGTACAATGGGCAGCACAGTGGCTCAGTGGTTAGCACTGTACAATGGGCAGCACAGTGGCTCAGTGGTTAGCCCTGTACAATGGGCAGCACAGTGGCTCAGTGGTTAGCCCTGTCGCTTTGCAGCGTTGGGGTCCCGCATTTAAATCAAATCAAGTACATCTGCAAGGTGTTTGGAGAATGAGAGGAAACTGAAGGAAATCCATGCAAACACGTGGAGAGCATACAAAGACATACGGATCGGGAATTTAGATTGTGACTGATGATGAGGAGATGAGCGAACTCTGACTGTAAAAGTCCGGATCTCTGCAGTATACCTAGTATCCATGTGCCGACCCCGGGCCACCGCAAACTCCTGGCAACTATCCAAATAAACAAAAAAAAAAAAAAAGGAATAAAGCAGGAGTGTTATACTTACCAGTCTGTGCGTGTCTAGAATACTACTTCCGGGGTCACTCATTGCCCTCTTGCAAATGCACTGCTTCTCCCACCCACCAGCAGACCCAGCATCTGTAACTGGTTGCAGACAGAGTGTCTGACTGCTTGGAATCACACACACTTTGTGTATGCATAGTTATGTAAAAATGAATAAAAATTGGTGTAGGGTTCCCCCATATTGTGATACTCAGTACAGATAAAACATACGGCTACAGGCTGCAGCCCCCAGCCACGTGATTATCTTGGCTGTGTATCAATATAGGAGGCACCCCACTATAGGGACACACACAGCATGTGTGATTCCAAGCAGTCAGACACGCTGTCACAGAGGGTGGGGGTGCAGTCTGACTGCAACCAATCACAGACGCCGGGACTGCCGGTGGGAGGGGGAAGCAGTGCATATGCATGAGGGATAATGAGTGGCCCTGGAAGTATTGTTACAGCTGCGCAGAGACTTTTAAGTAATGTGCTTGCTCTAATTCTCCTAGCTCTTTCTACCATCACTTTAAAGTGCATGGTTCGGGTCCCCATAGACTTACATGGGGATTAACATCTGGACAGATATCCAGGATTACTTCCGGTCCTGAACCGGGCTTTTTTTTTTTTTTTTTTTAAATCCTGTTGAACCCGTTGTTTCCAGATACCTGTGAGTTCGCCCATTACTAATTGTGAGCCCCAATGAGGACAGTGATAAGGTCTGTAAAGTGCTGTGGCAATTCTTTAATGTGCTTATTTAGCGTCATTGATCTGCTAGAAGTGGATCGAAAAAAAACAAAATTAACAATGATGCAAGCCAACTCTAGTTTGTTCTAACTGCATAAAAAAATAAAAAAAAAAATAAATAAAAAAAAATAAATAAATGTACAGATACATAATGGTTCCATACAGCATGTACATGCCATACATTAAACTGGTTAAAAACAAATAATAAAAAAAAAAGATGCATCTATTCCTCTGACTTTTATGATACATCATTGCTCTTAGGAGTAGAAATTTGTTTTTCTGGTCCTGGCTGCAGTCATCTAACATGTTTCCCCAAAATTACACCTGCCATACTAGTTAAAAACTTCTTCTCAACAAGGTTCTGAGAAGGAACAGAAACTGTAAACCCCCGTACTAGTGATTAAAATAGTACAATGCCCTTTAAAAGCACTTGAGCAATACCAAATAAGCTCTTAAAATGGTCAATGCCAAGACTCTATAGACATGGAATTAAGCCTTTGAATGGTCAAAACATGTTTATTGTACTCATGTTTAATAGTCTGTATTTGGGATGTAAAATCTGCAACCACAACCTTTTATACCTATCCATATAGTGCATTAAAACGGGTTATCCAGCGTAGATATATTGACGATCGTCTCACACCTCATATTCATACCGGTCAGCCAATACATGGAGCTACAACCACTAGAAGTAAACTGTGCAGAGCCGGGGCACGGTAGCACCATACACTGATAGGAGCTGAGATGCAGTACTTGAGAACAGCCACTAGGTCTCATAAAAAAGGAAGCGGAGCTACAGCAGCAGAGACAGAACTGCAAACAGCCCATTTGCCATAGATCGGATATTGATGACCTATTATAACAAAAACCCTGGACAACCCCTTTAAATTCAGTTTAGAAGAACCGTGGACCTATTGTGGAGTTACATTCATTGGCAATCCTGGCGATATTTGTCTACCTGAATGAAGCTATACACTAAAGACTGGATGAACCGAATAAAAACTAGCATCAAACATGATCAATTCGTAGTTAGTTGTTGTTAATTCAAGTACAAACATTCGGACACACAAGTTTGGCTACTTCTAGCAGGTTAATGAGTAATAACGTAGCCATCTGTTATTTTCTCCGCTATGATGACTGATTAACACCAGCTCAGTAAGTTCGTAGAGAACCGTGCCTTCTTGTCCCTACTCTCGTACTGCATGAAAACCCAATCCACACTGTTCTCAATGATGCCTGCTCTTCCAGAAATAGTTCTAAAACAAAGAACAAACTTTTTACTTGACTACATTTTGAGTTAAAATTAAACTCCTGTGAATGAAGCTTGACCTCAGAAAATCACAATACAGAAGCACTAAGTAAATGTCAGATTCGTAACAAGGTATACAACAAACTATAACCAATAAAGGTCATGACGGCAATAGTCAGTGACCACATTGGCCTCTAGCCTTCCTCTTACCAGTCATCAATCTCTGGGCTTCATAAGGTTCCATGTAGCCATTATTCTCAGTTATCACCCCTTTGTTCTTCTGTCCATTCTTGGCATCGAAGGGATCAGAGTAGTCATCTGCGATTACAACCTGGAAGAAGAGGTGAGAAAATGACACCTATTACAAAAAGTCTCCAATCTCTCCTCTTTGAAGTGGACTGACAACAAAAGAAGTGGTAAAGAGGAAAATGTGCAGACATAAAAAAATATAAAAACAATAATGAGGGATAGCAAAAAGCTGAAGTAAGCCACACTGGATAAAATCTGAATATACTAGTGGCCAAACACCCATAGGAAATAATTACGGTCCACTATAGATGGTAAAACAAGGATTCAGCTAGGAAAAGCATCAACTTCGCTCATGAATAAAAGAGAGGGCCTCACAACCAATCCATGGATGTCTGCAGCCACTTCAAACCACTGGGGTAGGCATTACACAAACCTAGTCACCATATCCAGCATAGCAACGTCAAGGCCACGTGCACACGTTGAATACTTGGAGAGTTTTTCACCTCAGTATCTGTAGGCCAAAACCAGGAGTAGGACAATCAGAGGAAAGTATAATAGAAACATGGGCACCACTTCTGTATTTATTACCCACTCCTGGTTTTGTGAGTTTTTACCTCAGTATATGTAAGCCAAAACCAGGAGTGGGACAATCAGGGGAAAAGTATAATAGAAACACGGCACCACTTCTGTATTTATTACCCACTCCTGGTTTTGTGAGTTTTTACCTCAGTGTCTGTAGGCCAAAACCAGGAGTGGGACAATCAGAGGAAAAGTATAATAGAAACATGGGCACCACTTCTGTATTTATTACCCACTCCTGGTTTTGTGAGTTTTTACCTCCGTGTCTGTAGGCCAAAACCAGGAGTGGGACAATCAGAGGAAAAGTATAAATAGACACACTGGCACCACCCCTGGTTTTGGCTTAAAAATACTGAGGTAAAATACTGACCAAATACTCAACGTGTGCAGGGGGCCTAAAGGATCATCCACAAGGAGTCACCCTGGGGTCCACGTTTTCTGAAGAGAGTGAGCTGGTGTATGGCTTCTTATGTCAGTGGCCCTCCTAGTGAAGGACGAAAACAGCCTGAATAGTGACACCCATCGCCACCTCTAGATGGCCCTAGACAAGAAGCTGTCATCTTCCCTTTGCACAATTATACAACATATAAAAGATTAAAAAAATAAATAAAAAAATGCCCTGTGAGAGAGATGAGACATGGTTTATTAGAAAGACACAAACAGAACACAAAGGTTTCATATGATGTCTATGCAGGGTCCATAACAATCAGTCTCTTCCTACTTAATTAGACAAATATTCGTCATGCTCAGCAAACAATACACACCCACGCATAACTGGTAGGAATTCAAGGAAGTCATTTTACCTACAGTTTATTAACGTATTACTATCATTCACATACAAAAAGAAAAAAAAAAGCTCTTAGCTCATTTCTGCAAATGCTTCCTAAAGGCATTAGCCCAACTCTCATACTGGAGCACTTAGCTAGACATTCACTTTCTCATCATTTGCCTCACGCCCAAATTAGTGCACTATTTTTTGGTTAATTTCTGTAAGAAAGAAGAAGTCCTCATTATAAATTAACAAAGACGTTATTCAGTGGATTACTTCAAAATCATTTGGTCGATGAGTCATCGACGATGACCAGTTAACAATAAAAAACAACCTTTCACATTGCGCTTATAGTAAGATAGTATGATCAGTGGGCAGCCTGGTATAGTGAAGGAAAAGCGGAGCAGAGGGATGAACAGGTTTGTTGGGAAACGCTGACTGGAAGGGCTCAAAAACGCAAAAAGAACTGACATGCTGCATCTTCAAAAACGCAGCCAAGATGCAGCCAGAAAAACATGGACTGTATAGACTATAGAAATAGAAATCTCATAGACTTTGCTGGGGCAAGGAAACACATGCATTTAGGTACATCTTTCGGACCTTAAAAATGTACCAAAAACGCAGTAAAAGATGCCCTATGTGAACTTAGCCTTACGCCGCTATCCATACTATGTAGTGAAGGACGTGGCCTTCCCCAAGCAGTTTCTTACTCAATCTGCCAATTAGTGGGGATGTTAGTATCAGACCCCCAAAATGTAATAACACTGAAGTCTTGGAAAACCTTTAACTTTACCAGTGTTGCATGATAAACCTTGAACAGATCATTCCTTATCGAGAGGCTTTTCAGTTTTGAGCTATGCGTTTTGACTTTGAGAATATTACGTTTCAGAATACATATCAAAATGTGGGGCACAAAAACATCTTTTCCATGTTATTAATCTGGTGGAGAGGGGGGTCTTGCCTGCCAATAATACACTAAAACATACCTCTATGGTGGAGTCATATTTAGTGACGAGTATTTCGTCAATATATTTTTAATAAAAATCATATTAAACTGCAAAGTTGGACTATACTTTAATAACATATATAAGCAGCATCTATTCATGAGCAGAGACCCTTAAAGTTAATAACAGCGGTATTATTATTGGTAATTGCAGTGTGTTAGCCTTCGGCTTCTTGTAGGGGGGGGGAGTCTACAGAAGAGCCCACTAGTCCTAGCACTACACATTGTACTAGAAGTTGGAGCCAGCTCTGGTTTTTGGCTTACAAATACGGATGAAATTGGGTGCAAAGGGATAAAACCACATCCTCAGACAGTGTTCATTACCATCAGAACTGTAAACTTCAAAGCGTGCGTGCAATATCCTTATTTGCACATGATAGCTGCTCTTTGGCACTTAGCACCATTACTTTAGAGCCCAGAATAGCAACAAAATGTCACCTTTTGTGCTCCTTAGTAAGCCAAGATGACAGCTAGGAAACTTTCCTCCAGCCTTGTTTGCCTGGTTTTAGAGTCTTTGCTCAGCTAATAAAAACCACACAAAAGACAAGTAAAAAAAAAGTGAGATATTAGATCACAGGGTAAATAAAGGCTCTTGTGTCTTCTATGGGCTCAGAGTGCAGAGAAGTACCTGAGGAAACAGTCCTTTGTTAGGTCCAATGACCCATGAATTGCCTTTTAAATGTTTATTTTCCCCAAAGAGACACCAATTCGCCTGAACAGAAACTTACATACTCGCGGCCACGTGACCGGCGTTCCCGGCTCAGATCCTGGCCAATCCTCGCAGCGCAGTGTGCTATGTGAGGATTCATAATTCTGCAGTAACAGTGACTACACACTTGTGGATTTAGATCAGACAACCCCTTTAAGGAGGCCAAAAGTTAACAGATTTTACTCTTATTCAGGAGAAACCGAAATTGAAATTGCCAGTATGGCCACAAAGATATGGGCCTTTTTATTTAGTGCTAATTTTATACTCTTCACCAAAGGAGTGTGGCTCACAGGGTAAAGGACCCGGCCGCAGGGAATCCTAAAAGGACCCGGCCGCAGGGAATCCTAAAAGGACCCGGCCGCAGGGAATCCTAAAAGGACCCGGCCGCAGGGAATCCTAAAAGGACCCGGCCGCAGGGAATCCTAAAAGGACCCGGCCGCAGGGAATCCTAAAAGGACCCGGCCGCAGGGAATCCTAAAAGGACCCGGCCGCAGGGAATCCTAAAAGGACCCGGCCGCAGGGAATCCTAAAAGGACCCGGCCGCAGGGAATCCTAAAAGGACCCGGCCGCAGGGAATCCTAAAAGGACCCGGCCGCAGGGAATCCTAAAAGGACCCGGCCGCAGGGAATCCTAAAAGGACCCGGCCGCAGGGAATCCTAAAGGACACGGCCGCAGGGAATCCTGTAAGCCACAACTACTTGGTAAAAAGCATAGAAAATAGCACTAAATAAAAAAACCCATATCTCTGGAAATCCATGGTGGATTTAAAAAGGTACAAATAAAAGGATGGGGGGGGGAAATAAAAAAAGCAGACCACTGGAGCTAAAATAAGAACAAAAACTAGAAATTTACCTTGTTGACAGATTACCTTTTATAACCAAATTCAATGTGAAAAGGAAACTAATAATTCTAAACTAGTTTAATTATATCAGCAACCAAAATAGTTATCTTGGACTTTACAAATGCTCATCTCAAAGAAAATTATTTTATTAATTTGGCCCTTTTGAATAATGTGATTATTGTGGACTTTGATAGGGTGCAGTCAGATGGTCAAGCCTACAACCTGCCATAACCCTCAGTCTGACACAGCGCCGCACAACCAGCTCTACCCTGACCTACTGTATCCTCACCTATCCCTTGTAGACTGTGAGCCCTCATGGGCAGGGACCTCTATCCTCCTGTACCAGTCTGTGCCTTGTATTGTGTATGATTATTGTGCTTGTCCAAATTATGTATACCCCTTTCACATGTAAAGCGCCATGGAATTGATGGCGCAATAATAATAAATAATAATAATAATAATAATAATAATAATAATGGTTGTGCAGTGGCTCCACTGACTCAAGCAGTGCAAAGCAGGCTGCAAAGGGATACACAAAGACGTCACACTTGGGTAGGGCGATCCAACCGGCTGACTGTGCCCTAATAGGCCGTTAGCATCAGATTTGTTCCACCACAAATCATCTAATTCAATAGGGCTAGTGTGATGCCCTGGACTAGCCAGGTAGTCACAGATAGCGCCCCGCAAAACACCAGTCCCACATAAGGTAACACCAGCCAACCACATTAAACCCTAGTCACCTCCCTCAGCGCTTAATGGACACACCAGGGGGCGGAGCCAGGCGGTTGGCCACGCCCACCGAGGAGTTCAGAGGGCCTGAGGCAGGAAACAGACAGTTCAAGGCAGTTGAGTAGTAGAGTTCAGTTTGAGAGTACAGTGGAGGAGGTCAGGCCTGTAGTACAGGCCTGTGACTGACTGACTGACTGACTGACTGACAGGTGCCGCGGTCAGAGCCCTGGTACCGTGGCTAGGAGGCATACGGTGGCCTAGCCTGCAGGAGCCAGGAAGACGGCTCGGTGGAACCGTGGTGGACCGGGACAGTGTAGTGGCCCGCCGGTACTGACCCGGTGAACCAACTGGAAACCGGAGCACACAGTGGGGTACTCATACCCTGAAACGAGGTCCAGAAGCCACTGGACTGAGTTAATTCACTGATTGCGGTCTGGACTATAGGTCCTTTCCCACCCAAGTCCCGACTGAAGACAACAGCCCACCGAGGGGGATAGAAAGCCACCACACAGGCAGAGATCCCATGGGCCAGCGTCTGCAGGCAAACAGGCTTCTCCGACATATACAAAGCCGGGGAGCAGACTCCCGTCGCTAAAGCGCAGGCAGTCTACACATACACTACACGGAGCAGGATAAAGGCAAAGACCACCGAACTGGGTGGGGGACCAGACGCAGCCGGCTGCGGGCACCGACCACCATCAACTTTGCTTACCAGAGACTTGTGTGTGTCAATAACAGTGAGTACAACAGTGCCATCCAACCGCGCACCGCCCAGCTATTTCTCCCCAACGGGTCCCGGGGCCACCATCCCTGCCTACGGAGGGGTTAACATCTTGCTGCATCACCATCTCCCCCGGGTGCCCTGTAACCGCAGCGGTGGTGTCTACACCTTCACCACATCCCGTGGGTGGCGTCACGAACTCAAACATGGCTCCGGCCGTACACCTACCTACCACCCCCCTAAGTAGCACCAGCACCCTTTCAGAGCGAAGTGACCCCGGATCCGGAGGCGCTCGAGCCACCTACCAACGAGCCCGGATCCGAGCGGCTCAGCTGCAGCCGAGCGCGGGGCGGTACACTGCAAATGCTCCATATACTCTTCATTATTTAGCTGACACAGCTCCATACACTTGTGGCTGAGCCTGGTACTACAGATCATTGCTATTTAGTCTCGCAGTGAACTTTAATATTACTTGTACAGTGCAATCATATTCCAGAATGCTTTACAGATATACTGATAGGGAACAGTGAAGATAAGGATGTCTTTGGAGTGTAAACTGATGAACCCGGAGGAAACCCACCAAACACAGGGAGAACACACAAACTTCCTGAAGTTGTCCTTGGTGTGATTTATACCCAGGACCCCAGGCTGCAACCACTGAGCCACCGCATTGCCTGTATAGGACTGAAATGCAGCTCCAGACACACAAAGCTGTGCCTTCTAAATGAAGGGGGTGTGGGGGTCCTTTGAGCCTGATTAGTGTGGGGATGTTGTCAAAAGTTGGACCCCCAACCAATCCTAAAAGATAGGTCATTAAAATCAAAGTGCCAGAAAACCCCTTTATCTAATGAGATGAAGCTATATGAAACTAAAATATGAACAGACAATAAAATTCTTTGCTCAATTTTTACTTTGGACCATTTTTACCAAACAAACCTGTCATAGTTCTCATTAATCTCCTCTGAAAGGTGAATCAGTCTGATATGAGCACAATGCTGACTGACGGTAATAGGTAATAACAGTCCCATCATATCCACCAAACCCTTTATGTGATGAGGTGATGGAGCTATTGGAGCAAGACGTCCTGACTACAGCCGCCTGACATTGAGCAGAGTACTCAGAGGAACAATCTTACCTTTCTCAGGACATACTGTGTGTATATATTATATATTTTATAAGATATAATATAATAATATATATATATATAATAATATATATATATATATATATATATATATATATATATATATATATATATATATATATATATATATATATATATATATATATATATAATATAATATAATATATATATATTTATTTTAGGATCAAAATACAAAAATGTCACTTGCCAACCCTGCAAGTGGCAAATTAGAAGGGATCCATGGAAATAATGTGTATGGCTACAGATCGCAGTAGTGCCAACCTCAGACCCTTACAAAGCAGGCGGTGGTGGCGCTTTGTGAATGGAGTTGGGTTTGTGACAGTACGCGCTGGGATGGATTGGTCGCTGCTTAGTATTCAGTGATGTATACACAGGCTGTAATCTGAAGAGCTGTCGCAGGGATCGCACACTGTACAGAGACAACAATGTGCAGCAGCCAGCAGTAATTTCTCGTCAGAGAAAAGGCTAGGTTTATGTGTGAAAGCCCTGGAGCTGATCTACCATCCCCTTCCCTTTGTGATGCCGGCTTGTCACGAGCAGATGGATGGTGTCTCAGACTCCCTGCTGATTCCACAAACTCCACATGCTTACACTGTAATAGTCACCAGATTTCCAATTAACTGCCCTGAAAGGGATCGCTTCTCAGTGAGGGTACCAAATTATGAAAGAAAAAAGAAGAACCACGGTCAAAAGGCAAAGTGACATATACACAGGGGCAGAAATATTTAGTAGAAATTTAGTCCAGATCATCTCTTTGATACTTAACAGAATATGCCAAAAGTCACCAGGTCCAACATGTAGTAAAGGCCACACCAGTGTTTCTCATCTGTTTTCAGTCGCATTAGCGCTTTATTCCGTCTCCACAACGAGTATTTGCTGCGGTTTGGGGATTTATACAGCACACATTTTTATTTTTCTTCAGTGTAAATGGAGCTGCATTGCATTTTTGAGATCCACAATATGTAAATTTCTCTTGATAAATGTGTTTGTGTGGCTTTTTCAATTATTTTTAAAAGGCATAGTTTAAAAAAAAAAAAAAAAATCTGAGTCCATTTATTTGATGACGTAATCTAATCTACTTCTAATATACTTGCATTAAAAATTCCTTATCCTTCCCCATTTACACTGAGGCTCTATTTTTTTTCCCTATTTCCTGTGCATGTTAAGATACTCAAATGAAGCGTCATCAGGGGCGAGAGGCTGTGGCCACTGTCGCAGCTTCTGCCTTCTCCCTGGAATGAAGCGTCATCAGGGGCTAGAGGCTGTGGTCACTGTCGCAGCTTCTGCCTTCTCACTGAAATGTAGTGTCATCAGAGGTCACGGTCGCAGCCTCTACCTCCTCCCTGAAACAAAGTGTCATCAGTGACACTCTGTTCAGGGGCTGGGCTAGTCCCTGCGCACTGTGCAGTGTGCACAGTGCCAGCGTGCTCTGCTCAGCAGTAATGATCCAGCAACAGAGCTGATTGAACTGTCTATGCGCTTTGTCGGTACCTGGTGTTAAGAGACCAGCACCAACCTCACAAATGATGCCTCTGCCCCAAGATAATGCTTTGTTTACGTATCCCAAGATGCACTGGGATTCTCAAATGAAGAGTCAACATACAGAAACGGGAGGGGGGGTGAGAATGGGGGACACAAAAAAAACAAAACACAAAAACAGATAACTAGTCAGGATCCAGTAGGGAATTTCTAATACAAGCATATTAGAAATTTGTTTGGATCATGGATCTAAGATCCACCCCTTTAATGAGATGAAGAAAATCCACAGGTACAAACAAACAAAAACAAAAAAACCCATGGGTATGCAATGCATATCAGCAATAAAAATGGACATAATCCACAAGGAAGTATCCAAAACCGTTGTATAAAAACATGACATACCAAAAGACAAAAACCACAGCAGAAAAAAAAAAAATATGATAAAAAAAACATTTAAAAATGGCAATGAAAAAAGAAAAAAAAAAAAAAAACACCACAAGTAACCTAATTTAGCCAACTGGTGCAGAAAACCTGCAGCATCAGAACTCACAAAATATTCTTTATGGGGACTCAGTGGTTTGTCTTTTTTTTTTCCTAGACCACTTTGGATTTCCAAATGTTTTAGACAGATTCATGAAACGAAACAGTTATTGAATGACCCTTTTTTGGGGGTCTCTCACTCTAGTCCTTGCCTGGAAAAAGATTTGGGGAGGACTTGTGATTTTGTAGTAGTTCAGGACTGCGTCATTTGTAAAGTTAGTGCTACTTTTTAGGCTAACAAGTTGAAAAAAACTGTTAAATAAAAAGAATTGTTTAATTCTGCTTTTAATTTATGAACCAACTTTTCAGAACCAACTTGATGAATTTGTGCAAAATCAGCAGCAAATAGCACAAGACAAAGAGTGACTTTTAAAAATATAAAATAAATAATATAACAAATGATGAGTCAGATCACAATGCTTAGTAACAAAACTAGTCAAATCTAGTAAACTAAGCCAAGCAAGCCCATTAAAATTGCTGTGAACATATACTTTATCATCAATACAGAGAAAAAAAAAAAAAGCGATTTGTCCAGAATAGTTTTTTGGGAAGGAAATTGCTGCAGAAGATATTACAAGCATGGAGGATGACGAATGTTCAATTAAGTCTTACTTTATATGTACCAACTAGAAGAACCGCTATAACACTGATTTACACAAATCCTCAAAGTTACATAAAAACCTCTAAGAATCTATGCTTTATTTCCAACACTGCCCAAAACAAATATTGAAGGGCAAAAATATACAAAAATTGAGTTACTGGCAGTCATAAGGAAAAGTGTGAAAATTAAACTGTTGTAAGCGAATGTACACGTCTGATATGAATATTAATTTGGGTACAGCAATAATAAATCTTAAAACTTTTTTTAATTTCACGTTTTATTAGGAAACAGCTAAAAAACACTTACTAGTGTTGAGCATTTTAGTTCTCGCCCATCATTCATAAGTGATAAGTGATCACTACCATTCTCGGGTGCTCTGTACTCGTAACGAGTAGTGATGAGCGATCACTACCATTCTCGGGTGTGCAGTACTCGTAACAAGTAGTGATAAGCGATCACTACCATTCTCGGGTGTGCTATACTCGTAACGAGTAGTGATGGGTGATCACTACCATTTTTGGGTGCTCAGTACTCGTAACAAGTAGTGATGGGTGATCACTACCATTCTCGGGTGTGCAGTACTCGTAACGAGTAGAGTACCAGTCTCGGGTGAACTGTACTCCATAACGAGTAGTGATAAGCGACCACTACCATTCTCGGGTGCGCTGTCCTCGTAGCCAGTAGTGATGGGTGATCACTACCATTCTCGGGTGTGCAGTACTCGTAACAAGTAGTGATGAGCGATCACTACCATGTTTGAGTGTGCAGTACTCCTAACGAACAATTAGATGCTCGGATGGAAGATCTTTCAGAAAAAAAAAAAAAAAAAAACCTTGAGTTCCCCGTTGTCATCCATTATATTCAGGTACACAAAGTTGCGCCCATGCAAGCACCAACTGCTCGTTAGGACTGCCGAACACTTGAGCATAGTAGCGCTCAGTAGTTACCATAACAGTACAGAATCCTTTGTGGCCACATTTACAGAAAGCACTCTGT
Organism: Anomaloglossus baeobatrachus; assembly: GCF_048569485.1. Lineage (NCBI taxonomy): Eukaryota > Metazoa > Chordata > Amphibia > Anura > Aromobatidae > Anomaloglossus > Anomaloglossus baeobatrachus. Next base: position 511,940,023 of record NC_134353.1, read on the forward strand.
ATCCACTAGTACGATAAGTTAGTGTGTACCGAATGGGCACTGTCGGGAGTGGATCAGAGGGCTCTCTAATGAGGACTCCACACCAATAGTTTCCACTAGGAGGTTTGGATATTTCAACATCATCTTATACAGCAAATCAGGCTGGAGCAAACAGTTGTAGACTTTATATACTGTCAATCCAGGAGGTCATATATATGGTGACAGAAACCTTAATCGTTCTGCTGCACAACCAAGACCCCCTGTGCCAAGCAAATATCAGGACAATAGAGGCAGACCCCGACGCACCTTATTCTTGCCACCATGTTACCTCATTAGGATATCAGCTATGAAAGGCAACAATACTGAAAAGCAATTCCCCCTGAAATAAGGCACTTCTGCCAGCATGGATCTTGTCACTAAACATTAAGGTGGAAGTGGTTGGCGAGGCCATGTTTCAGAGGTCACCAATGTCCAATCAGTGGGTGTGCAGCTGCTTGTGAGTATGCCAGACGGCTGGCACCAACAGGGGAGGACCAAATCGCTTTCTGCTAACAAGCTGGCCACAGGTGGTGCTTAACCCCAGATTTTGAACAAGGCACAGGCAATTATTTATAAAAAAAAAAAAAAACTACCCTGCACAGCAAATGTTCATTGACCACATCCTTACTTTATCCTCCTTCCTTACAACAGCAGCTGCAAATCACATTATTAACCAGCTACTGCTGCTAATTTTACTCTCTAAAGCACAGGGCCATTTTAAAAGAAGCTGAACTCTTAAGCCCAAATAATCCATACCGCAAAGATAAGAATGCTCCTGTTCAGGACACTTCCGATTGGCACTCTTTATTTTTTAAATCAGGCTCAATTTTTATTGATTTTCAAACATTACAGTACAACAGACACATAAAAAAAAATCTTTTTGCATGTATGAGAACAGAATAACCACTTGATCGTCAAGCAAACCAACACAGTGTCCATAGACTATAGACTTCTCGTAAGCAATTCTACTATGATTAAACTCAGGATTATGAAATGTATGTCGGGAACCTTGGGGATTCTCTCATGACATGAACATCAGAATCTGATCCATTATGCTATCCTTCAAAAGTGCTGCAGATGGAAGTCTCGGAGTCTCCATCCAGCCCTTCCAGTTTTAATGGAATTTATGTAAGGCATTCCTCTTCAAATAAACATTTCTTTCTATATGGAGTGTGCTATTCATTTCATTTATGAGTTCAGTCGCTGTTGGGGAGGCAGTGTCCAGCCAATTACAATTATTTTCCCAGTCTGGTATAACACCCATGTGACACCCAGCGGAATAGGGGAATCCATCTCACCTCCCTCCTCCCAAAGGCCCAGGACACAAACTCGCGGATCTGAGTCTGCCTTAATACCAAACACCAGCCTTACAAGATCTAATGTGCCCCTCCAGAATTCCCTAATATTGCCACATTCCCACATCATGTGCATACGATCCAGGTCATCCTGTCCACACCGAGGACACTGTCAGACTGGACCCCTATTTTAATGTAAAAAGCTGGGTGTCCTATAGACTTTATGGAGAAGAAATAAATGCGACAGTCTTTGACTTTTAGATACAGAAAGTCTTGTCATCTGTTCTAAGATATCCACCCATTGTTTGTCAGTCAAGGATCCCAGAATATTTTCCTATTTTAGTCTACCAGTTAACGGTATTTTTGTAAAACTACCTGTAACAAAGATTTATATAATGTGGAGATTGTGCCCCTGGAGAACTCCGAGATGAGAAGGTCTGTGAGTGCAGTATTCCGTTCAATTTTAAAAGATTGTCATCTGCTCTACCTCAGCACATCAGACTCTCCACTACCATGGAAAGCTTCAAGAGGAACCTCAAGACCCACCTCTTCCAACAAGCCTACAACCTACAATAGCCCTCAGTCCAGTAGACCACTGCGCAACCAGCTCTGTCCTCACCTATTGTACCATCACCCATTCCCTGTAGACTGTGAGCCCTCGCGGGCAGGGTCCTCTCTCCTCCTATACCAGTCTGTCTTGTACTGTTAATGATTGTTGTACGTATACCCTCTTTCACTTGTAAAGCGCCATGGAATAAATGGCGCTATAATAATAAATAATAATAATAATAATAATAATAATCTGCGTTTTAGCTGTATGCTGCAATTGCAAGTACTGATAAAAGCTCATATGTGGTTATTTATATCGATTTTGAAGTTGTTCAAAGCTCTTAAAATACTTCATTAGGATATACTGTAGATGGGATATCCAGCATATTCCTTTGTCCTCCCAAGAGCGGAAGACACACAGCTTCCCTATCTCAGGTAGTTGAAGATTATGCCACAGCGGGTAATACTCGGTTATACTCGATATCCCAAGTAGGCCCTTCCCATACCTTGTAAATCATGGCCAGTGTTGGGCATTTAGATTGATTCAATGTCTGCCATCTCACCTCCAATGTGCATACCGGGTATTTCCGTTTTGTGCCCTCCCTGATTAGCCGACCACCAGCATGATATTTTTCCTCTGTTCCCCAGCCTCTAAAATGGTGCAGTTGAGAGGCCAGATAATTCAACGATGGATTAGGCAAAGCTAAGCCCCCCTCCCCCTTTCCCATCTGAAGGACCTCAAGCCAGATCCTCAGTTGTTCTTTTTTCCAAACCAATTCTCCAAAACAGTGTGTTAACTTTCTTAAAAAAAAAAAAATACATATGAATCCAAATTGGAGCATTGTGGAGGAGAGCTGCGGCACTAACAGCATTTTGACTAGATTGGATCTTGCAATGATCGAGAACGGCAGGCGACACCAGGCATCAAATTTGTCTCGAAATTTCAACAGCAAGGGGTCCAGGTTTAGTGTTCGGTAGTACCCCGGCCTTGCATTCACTACCACCAAAAGATACGTGAATTTGTCGACCCCTAGAATCTCCATTCGTGCAGGTAGGGCCTCCAATGGAAGAGGGTCTATGGGTAACAAACTGATTTGGTCCAATTAATCAGAAGTCCTTACCGGTTTCCAAATTCTCTAGTAATGCTCAAGGCCGGTAATATGAATGATTTAACATTTCACAGATAAAGGAGCGTGTCGTCGGCATACAGGGAGACCTTTTGCTCCACTCTCACGAGTCTCGCATGGCATCATCTGGCAGCCGCACACTCTGGACATGAGTATGCAGCTGTATAGAAATACATGCAGATGCACGCTCCTGTCAGGAGGGTGTGCAGCTGCCAGGTGATGCCATGTGAGACTCACGCAATTGTGTGACTCCGGCCTTACGGTGCGCTCGCACAAATCTCGCATTGCATCACCTGGCAGCTGCACACGAGCATGAAGCTGCATAGAAATACATGTAGATGCACGCTCCTGTCAGGAGGGTGTGCAGCTGCCAGGTGATGCGATGCGAGACTCACACAAGTGTGTGACTCCGGCATTATGGTGTGCTTGCACGAGTCTTGCATTGCATCACCTGGCAGCCGCACACTCTGGACACGAGCGTGCAGCTGCATAGAAATACATGCATATGCATGCTCCTGTCAGGAGAGTGTGAGGCTGTGCCGGGTGATGTGATGCGAGAATCACGCAAGTGTGTGACTTAGACCTTATTTTGATACACAGCCATGATAAAGTCTAACAGCGGGGGGCTGCAGCCGTGGGCTTTATCTGTGCTGGTATCAAAAATATGGGGACCCTGAGCCAATTGTTTTATTTATTCATTTATTTTAACACCAAGATACTGACCCGTAGACAGTTGCACTACTTTCTCTGCCCACCGGCTGTCCTGGCGCCTGTGATTGGTTGCAGTCAGTTGACACGTGGCCAATCAGGGTGGGGGCGCGTCTATCTGCAACCAATTACACGCACTGGTGTAACATTTTTATTCTCCGGATGCTGGTTACCATAGACTTACAGTGCCTACAAGTAGTATTCAACCCCCTGCAGATTTAGCAGGTTTACACATCCGGAATTAACTTGGCATTGTGACATTTGGACTGTAGATCAGCCTGGAAGTGTGAAATGCACTGCAGCAAAAAAGAATGTTTTTTTTTTTTTTTTTTAAATTGTGAAAAGTTTATTCAGAGGGTCATTTATTATTCAACCCCTCAAACCACAAGAATTCTGTTTGGTTCCCCTAAAGTATTAAGAAGTATTTCAGGCACAAAGAACAATGAGCTTCACATGTTTGGCTTAATTATCTCTTTTTCCAGCCTTTTCTGACTAATTAAGACCCTCCCCAAACTTGTGAACAGCACTTATACATGGTCAACATGGGACAGACAAAGGAGCATTCCAAGGCCATCAGAGACAAGATCGTGGAGGGTCACAAGGCTGGCAAGGGGTACAAAACCCTTTCCAAGGAGTTGGGCCTACCTGTCTCCACTGTTGGGAGCATCATCCGGAAGTGGAAGGCTTATGGAACTACTATTAGCCTTCCACGGCCTGGACAGCCTTTGAAAGTTTCCTCCCGTGCCGAGGCCAGGCTTGTCCAAAAAGTCAAGGCTAACCCAAGGACAACAAGGAAGGAGCTCCGGGAAGATCTCATGGCAGTGGGGACATTGGTTTCAGTCAATACCATAAGTAACGTACTCCACCGCAATGGTCTCCGTTCCAGACGAGCCCGTAAGGTACCTTTACTTTCAAAGCGTCATGTCAAGGCTCGTCTACAGTTTGCTCATGATCACTTGGAGGACTCAGACAGACTGGTTCAAGGTTCTCTGGTCTGATGAGACCAAGATCGAGATCTTTGGTGCCAACCACACACGTGACGTTTGGAGACTGGATGGCACTGCATACGACCCCAAGAATACCATCCCTACAGTCAAGCATGGTGGTGGCAGCATCATGCTGTGGGGCTGTTTCTCAGCCAAGGGGCCTGGCCATCTGGTCCGCATCCATGGGAAGATGGATAGCACGGCCTACCTGGAGATTTTGGCCAAGAACCTCCGCTCCTCCATCAAGGATCTTAAGATGGGTCGTCATTTCATCTTCCAACAAGACAACGACCCAAAGCAAGGGAAAAAATCAAGTTGCAGTGGCCTAGTCAGTCTCCTGACCTTAACCCAATTGAAAACTTGCGGAAGGAGCTCAAGATTAAAGTCCACATGAGACATCCAAAGAACCTAGATAACTTGGAGAAGATCTGCATGGAGGAGTGGGCCAAGATAACTCCAGAGACCTGTGCCGGCCTGATCAGGTCTTATAAAAGACGATTAGCTGTAATTGCAAACAAGGGTTATTCCACAAAATATTAAACCTAGGGGTTGAATAATAATTGACCCACACTTTTATGTTGAAAATTTATTAAAATTTAACTGAGCAACATAACTTGTTGGTTTGTAAGATTTATGCACCTGTTAATAAATCCTGCTCTTGTTTGAAGTTTGCAGGCTCTAACTTATTTTCATCTTATCAAACCTGCTAAATCTGCAGGGGGTTGAATACTACTTGCAGGCACTGTATATGGGTACCAGATTCTGGACCGGATCCAGGTTTTTTTTTATTTTTAAAAAAAATTCAGCAGAGACCTGCCGGTCCCGGTTTTCTGCGAATTCGACCAGCTCTAGTGCAGACACAACTTTTATGTCCGTATATAAATAACCGATATCAGCCATGTTTTGTTTTGGTTTTTTTAGCGTGGGAGTTTATAGAAAACGGATCAGTTTGTGTTTGTAACAGATCAAGAAAAAAATGGATCGTTTGCAAAGAACAACGGATGTCAAAATGACAATCAGTTACCAGATCCATTTTCTGCAGATTTAAAATGTTAAAAAAAACAACTAACAAAAAAACAGATCCAGCTGAAATCAGTTATTTAAAAATGGACAAAAAAAAAAAATAGTTGCATTTGCACAACTTTTCGCCACTGGACTGCTGCTGGATCCATTCTAAAAGAGGATTACGGGACATGTGAACTCAGCCTTAAGTACTCATCACGGGAACATAGCCTTAAAATGAATAGTTCAGGCTCTTTTTATTAAATTGCAATTGAGCTGACATCGAAAATGAAGTCAGACTATTTGGTTTCTGTAGGCTGTGTTAAGCACAGCTGGAAAGACGTGCGGAGGGGTCAGGATTTTTCTCAGGTGAGTTACAGGGCGAACGTTGTCAGCACATCCGCACCTCCTCAATAACGTCTAGACGTAAGGTTTCCAGCCCTATCCTCGGGGGATTGGGGTCAGATTTAGGGGATCACCAGTGTACAATGTACTTGATGTGCTGACTATGGGCCTTAAATATTTCGATACGATACTGATCCACGACCAGGGTGGTGCACTTGGGTTACATGTAAGATTACAGAAAACAGGATGCAAAGCTGAAAGATTTGTATACAGTATACACCGGGATAAGCTGCATATAAAGGAATCATTGTACCAATAGAACAGTGAACACACAAAAGTCATGGCCTTGACCTAGGACACCCCCAGTGTTGTTTAGAGCAACCTGTCAGCTGTCATCTTTTCCGAGCAGGGTTAAGGAGGTCATATGTGAGCTCATTAGATCCTAACTTTTTCCCTTTAATTGTGGGTTACTTGTGTCACCAACAAGATAAACGTATGGCTGTCTAAACATCTAAAATTTCCCACACAAAAGCAGGGGGGGGGGGGGGGGAACACTATAGTGGCAGTGGTCCCCCACCCCCACCCACCCCACCAGAAAGCATATTCAATACATTTACTGCATTCCTGGTTTCTTTTCAGTTCAGATAACCCTAGGAAACTCATTAATAGTAGAGTATGTGCTATTACTCACATAATTTATAGTGGGTGTTCTACGCGGACGGGGCTAAAACCGAAGAAAACTGTTTGTTCTTATTGCAAAACAGTTAAAAGTTAATCCGTGACTAATGTGTAGAATTATCAGGTAAGGCTTATAAGGGAACATCCCATACACCCACCTGATGTTTGTACACAGCACCCTGGGTATTTCAGTACTATAGCCTTCACAAGGCACGTACCACCACTACGGACCACCTCACTCACTACATGGAATACTATATACCAAGATCTGCAAAGCTCCTTCCAAATCATTCACAAGCATCTAGTGTCGCTTGTTTCTTCTTCTCCAAATCTGATTTAAACTAAGTCCCCTAACATGACAGTGAAATGTACAAATCATACTGACAAATGCAGCACATAATCCGTTTTCATCAAGAGGATAATTGGAGCGCTGAAAGACAGATTTGTGATGGTAAGCGCACCAAATCCTTATGTCAAAATAATATACCCACCCAGTAGCTACATGGCTGCGTCCTATGCACAATCTTCGCTTAGTGACTGCCGGAACTCCTGTGTCACTCCTACGGTCTTCAGCTTAGTAGCATAGGGTTACCAAAGAGAAGTACTATTCTGGAAAAAAAAATCTATCCTATTGGATCCCAGGTAAGAGATACTGTATGGAAACTCTCCAATAATGCCCTCCAAACATGCATGGCTGGCTAACAAATAGAAGCTGTGTTCTCTAAGGTGGCAGGTCCCATCATAACATGTGAATCCATCATCTATGGCAAACTTCAGTTACTGGAAATGGAGAATTTCTCAGCCTTTCATTCAATGAAATACAAACTTATTACCAGAGAGTCCACATATACATGAACCAAAGGACTAAAAAAGGGTTTAAGATGGATTCAAAGAGAAAGAAATGACACTTTTGATGTCACATTTCTTCCAAAGAAACCTCCTGTCACTATGTGATCGTGAGAGACAGGGGTTTCCTATACTGTTCCTCATGCTAGGGGACTCTAGGCTCTCTCTAACCTCCACATTACCCCTGATGGTGGAGATGCCGGAGTCCTGTGCCTTACTATACTCCTGAGTAAAGCTAAATCTGTTCCTCCCTCTCTGCAGGGAAGGAAGAGACAGGAGTGCGATGGAAACACAGATGAGACTGTCAAGGATAACAGAAACTCAGTCCCATTGCACACTCAGGCATAAACAGTAAGAAACTAAAGCGAAAAGCAAGAAGAGTCATGCAACAACAAAAAGGATAACAAGGGTTATCGCCACAACCACCAGTAATTGTTGATAAATCCACCTCTCCAGGCCAGGTATAGTTGAGCTATAGCTGGCACTATAAGAACCAACTAGCCAGCATATATAGGAGGAGAGCGAATGTGACTGGCTCTTCTATAGAATGTGACAAGCAGCCCACCAAAGATTAACTCTTGCTAACCTGATTAGGAATTGCAGGTCTTTCGGTTGACGCCAGAGTCTGCCTGCGCTGATCAGACATCAGGGAAGTTAAAGGTAAAGTGTCGCAGGGCAGAACAAAGTGCGCCTGTGCAGAAATGAAAGGTCTGCTAGTGTAGATGACGTATAACGCGTCATCCACACTAGCTTCAGAAGGAGGACAAAGATGGCCGAAAGAGGAGGCGTGGGACCCGGAGAACGAAGATGCCCATCTGACCAGTCTGTTCCGCACCTACCGTTAGGTAAGTATTTTAAACATCCGGTGATAGGTTCCCTTTAAGAATAGGATCGGTCATAAATGTATGATCAGTTGGGGGTTCTCTGTCCAACACATGAATTAGGTGGTAGTATGTGAACACTTCACTTATGGCCCATGGGTGCAGAGTTGCCTGTATGAAACCACTGCAGCCACAGGCAGTGAATTGAACAGTGGCGTATGGCCCAAACGGTGGCAAGTTGTTCATAGTCCTAATGCAAAAAAAGATGTATATATTAAGGGAAACAAAAACTGCCCCTAAAAGGGTGTTTATATCCATTAAGGAGGCCAGTAGTATACTGTATAGTGAAGCTGCCAGTACAACATTGTGTCATTTAGGAAATGAAAGCCTAAACCACTTCACGTGACCACTTAACAGTTAATGCAGTGCATACCATGCTTCTTTACCAGCCTGGCGGCCATGTCCCTTCAGACATGTGTACACTTCTAGGTTTGTCTTCTTCGGAGTTTCTCCATATAAAATGCTGATCTTGGAAAACAAATGCCAAAATGTCTAGCCAGACGCAGCCTCCATGAGTAGAGATGAATGCTCTTTTCCTTCTAACGATTATATGTATGTAAGGCGATCTGCTGCAGTCTTCAGGAGACACTGGATGACAGTGGAGGATTAGTGAAGACATTTTTTTCCTGAGATGGGCTAAAGGTTCTTTAAGGTTATCAGCAGCCTCTCTGTAATGTGCTGCTTTCCTGGGTAAGCAGTGATGACTGCTGAAGAAAAGGGGCTGCATTGTGGTGCGTCTGCCTGAACAGAAGGACGCATTTCTGGTGGGTTCTTTTCTTACCACCAGCTGCTCGCAGTGTCAGTGGTGTCTGCCATGTCTACCTCTCAGCTGCCACCATGTATAAATAGTCTGTGCGTGCAGTATGGCGTCTCCTGGAAGGATTTCCTATGTGGGAAGTTTTGGAATATCTGTCGTCTTCCTAGATAAGTACGATGGGAGACCACAAGCTTATTCACAAAGAGATTCACATTTCAGCAGCACTAAGCTATCACGAAGAATCACATTGCCCAACATTCATAGATGGCGCTTTGGTGTCATGTCACCTAATTTTACACGTGGGAAATATGGAAATATGGAGGTTTGTTGGAAATTCAGTGGTATATGGTGAATAATGCTCAGATTGGGAAGAATATTTTAGTTTAGTGGGGACTATTTTACAACTCTGATACAGCCAAATGCAGACAAGTTGCATGTTGCAACTTGTAGTGATGTCAATGGCAAGTGTGTCGCATGCGACCTGCGACCGAAGATCCAGCACCTTTGGAAAAGTGACAGTGGGAGGTCACAATCTGATACCATAGGAAATGGTTACATCTAGAGACTGGTGAACCCGCACATGTTCTGGTTCGGCCAAACTTTATTAAAAAAAAAATATATATATTTATATTATATATATATTATCTAATATATATTAGTCAGGTTCGGTACAAAGCTTGAACACCCAAAGATCTGCCTGGATGCCAAATCCCATAAGTCTATGAGGACATGAACATTTTAAAATGGTGGTAGAAAGGGCTAGGGGGCTGTTAAACAGAAGAATTATACATAACGAGTCTCCCACGCACCAGTCACACTGCTTCCGGGTCCGCTCATTAACCCTCATGCATATATCCATAAGCATCCCCTGCCTGAGAATACCAGCCAAAGCTGTCTGCTTTATCTATGCTGGGTATCAAAATTGGGGAGGGAGATTGTATGCTGTTTTTTTTAAAAAAAATATTTAAATAATTTAAAAAACCAGCATGGGGTCCTCGTATTTTGATACAAAGCCAAGGGAGGCTGCTGCCTGTAGCCATCTGTTTCATCTGTGCTGGGTATCAAACGGGGACCCTACATCATTTTTTCCCAATTATTTACTTTTATATGCCACAACCAATCACAGATGCCGGCAGTCTGACTGCAACCAATCACTGATGCTGGGTGGAGGAAGCAGTGAATATGCATGAGAGCTAATGATCAGACCCAGAAGCAGTGTAAGTATAATTCTCCTGCTTTAATCTATATTTTGCAGTCTTTTAATTTAATTTTTTTTATATGGGTGGCCAAACCCGTACAATAACACGGACTTGCCTGAGAAGTTCATCACTAGTTCAATGGATCCGCAATTTCAGTGTCGCATAAGACGTGCAGCCCTAGTCTAAAATATAAAAATTACATGGTAAAGAACTGCCTTAAACGCTTTCCTATTATATCCATTTATAGTATATAGATATGCTATAATTGTATGACCAGAATACTGGTACCCGGCCCCCATTTCCAGCAGAGAGCTGGACAAGCAATCACTTTGCATTATAGATTATTACTGGTATCTCAGCAGTTACACACAGAACAATTACACATTGCTGGCAACTTGCCATAAATGAGTATAATGGGAAAACGACTTTATGTGCCATTTTATCCAGCACGTTGTAGCCATCCTATAAAATAAAAGTGGCCGTTTCCATTCCTCTGAATCAGCACCTTTATGATTAATAACAGGCTGGGCTTGATGGTCCTTTGTCTTTTTTGTTGAACCATAGAAATTCTGTAATAATGCTCAGGGATCTTAAAATGCTCTGGGCAAAAATCATTTTAGGTTTTGTAAACATTTATGATTATTCGGAGATAAATTATGGACCACGTTGGCAGCAGAAGCAGCTGCTGTGTCTCTGTAGGGCTTAGCGCAAAACTTCAATTACTGTAGGTTTCCTATGGAGACCAATTATTTAGAATATAAAGGAAATTTATGCTAAGAAGGCAAATCTGTGCAATAAACTATTTTTATTGAAACTTTTTAAAACAGTACAAATTGTTAAAGAACATAAATGAGAACATAAGGACTAATGTACAGGAGACGTCTGTAAGGTGGTGCAAAATATGGCTTCGGAGAGATGAAGGAAGCTAGATGAGCCAGAATTGGGGCAAAATTTGCACCCAAAATATAGTTTACACACCTTGACCCGCGATTACGTAACTTAAAGGGGTTTTTAGTATCTAATGTCAAACTATAGGGATACGGTTTAGTTAAATATTAGCAAAAAAAAGTAGCCCAACCAAGAAATAGCATAAGAATAGAAACCTGTGCACCAATTCTGTGCTTTTTACCCATTCCTGGTTTTGGCTTACAAATATTGGAGGTTAAGAATTAAATACTTTAAGTGTACATGTGTGCTAGAATGGTTAGGAACCCCCCCCCCTAAACCAGTCCTATAGCATGAGCACCTGTGATCTGTGATGAATTTGGGGACATCTCCTGCCTGCCTTGCTTGTCTAGGCTTATGTTTAGTATAGATCTTCAATAATAGACAGATGAGATCCTACACCAATCAGACGTTTGTTTCGCCAAAGATGCCCTGATGTATACAGTGTACAGAGCTGGAACAGCTCAGCTCCTATTTGTGTCAATAGAGGGTGAGCTGTAACAACAGAGAATGGACACCACATCATGAACGTAGCGAGAACAGCACAAGTCAGTACACATTTTACATCTTGCAGCCACCGGTTTATAACATCAGAGCGGTGGAGGTGCTGAATGTTGGAACCCTAATGATCTGATATTCTTAATCATGCCAGATGTAGTATTCCTTTTCTCAGTAAATCAAGGGACATGAGCCATTGTTTCATGTGAGACTGTCCGGTGTCCCTTTGTGTATGCCAATTTACGGAATGCCTACTGATTACATCAGCCCCCTGTGGTGTCCTAGTATGCATCATTAGAAGGGCAATTATGCAGTGAAATTGAACTGGGGAACAATGATTAACAACCATATTTATCCCCCCTCCTCCCCAATCCCATTTCAGGGCATTGTGCCCCACAGGCGAGGAGGAATATAAAAAGGTGCCTGCTCCTGTCACCGGTAGGATTCCATAGTACTTCAGTCTCGGTACCATGGGTCCAGATGGTGGATTACAGAACTGCTCCACTGCCCAACACTAGCCCCACAAATTAGTTTGGAGAACCCAGGATGGGACAATTCGGTCACTTGGCTACATACCTCTCTGTGTTCAATCAGCTTCTTAAGCTTGCCGCTATTTCCTCTCAATGGGTGCCCGCCAAAAGCCGGGTGCTGCTAGCTGGGGTAGTGGCAATCGATGCCCCGAAGGTTCTAATCCCTGGCAACCTAGTGGAACTGTCATTTGCACCATCGTGTGTCCTTTCTGAGAATATACTATATGCTGTTGTCTGTTGGTAACCCAATAAAGTCTTACTGGAGTGAGATACCCTCAGCCTGTGCTGTCTTGAGTAGTGTTCTGCGTACAGTGAAGGAGTGCGGGCGTTCAGTGGGATGAGTCCTGGGTCCGTGCGGTCTTCAAAAGACAGCTAGCTCAGTGGACGAGAGTACTCCTGACACTCGTGTCTCCACATATGCCATCTATATAACGAACAGCAGCCATTTTTTGACCCCTGATGAGTGATTGCATTTCCCTTCTACTACACAGAAGTGAATGGAGAGAAAAAATCTCCTACAAAGATTAAAGCTATGAAGAAAAAAAATAAAATGAAAACATTAAAGAATTGCATTACAAACCAGATCACGCATCAACTTATTGTTTTGTATGCATTTCCTATAAAGTGTGTAAACCCTGCAAAAGCACAATGTAAATCACTACGTTATATAGCTCAAAATCAACATACATAAAATGTACTAAAAGCTGGAAATGCATACAGACTCCTATTAACCATACTTTTCTATTCATGACAACTAGAGATGGCTAAGAAGAACTAATAGGTCTAATTATGCGCTGACATCCTTAAAATTGCAGCATATTTATCCCCACATTTTCGGTCTGCTAAGTGAAGCTGCAGAATTACGGTGTCATTTTGAGAAGTAACACATTTTATACTGCGTGTGAATATATTTCATTTCTGCATAATTCCGCCATGCTGCCAATATTTAGAGAACACTCGACGTGAAAGGAGACAGACACATGGCAATGCAATCTTCCCAGATTCTGTTTATTTTTCTTCATGACGACTAAAGCAGACAGGATTCTTCCCCCTCGTCTCTGACAACACCATGACAGTCAGTAAGATTCCCAATGTAATGACTTGCCAGCTAATCAATAGATTTCCGTCCTCGGTCTCCTATCTGACTGATCGGTGACATTGGGAAGCTGTAAATCAACACCAGAAGGGAGTGTGTCTAGTTCACAGAGAAATTTATTTTTTATGGCCCTGAATTTATGACAAGCGCAAAATAATAGTAAACATTTCCCAGAAACTCTTCGAAGATCTCGGAACTGCCAGTCCCCAGTAGTCCCCTAGAAGGCCGGTGGCTGTCAGGACATTGCGACAGTTGCAGTTTCGCAACAGCTGGTGCGTTACCGGCTCAAGAGCAGCGATCTACATTTATTCGCGATCCAACACCAACGCCGTCAGTCTTCTATTACTCTTCCAGCATTGTGAAACGCTGATTCTGCGTAACCTCCTGTCACATGTTGTGAAAAACCAGACCGAGGGAGATCATGTAGAACATTCCCGTTAAATAAATAGAAGCTTCCATTTACATTTTCCAGCTGTAGGTTATAGAACTGATGTGATTGGTCATCACTACATAATCCAGGCAAGAGATTATCGTTCTCGCCAGCGCACAGTCCTATGTAAACGGTACATGAGCTGCCGAGAGTAATGGCAGCCTATGCACATTGAGCAATCCTTCAGTACGTAATTGACCTGGGGCCAGCCTGTGTAAACAGGATATTAAACAACTGCTTCCGAAATGCAAAAGTTAAACAACATTTTAAATATTATTTTCTACCATTTTGCTGGTGTAGATGTAGTGGGTGGGCCTACCCCCTACTAGTTTAGCATAGTTACCCGGCATTGTGATTATTAAAAGTGTTGATTTTTATTATTGTATATGATGTGTTAGGGCACCCCCTAGTGGCCGGGTGGGACGGCTGTTGCCACCGGGGAGGAGGAGTCGGCCGGATATCTAGGCAAGGTCTGAATGTGTGTAGGGAGAGAGGATCCGGGGCAGCGGAGAATGCACATCTGCAACGGCAAGTGTGATTGTGTGAGCGGACCATCAAGGGACACCGGAGATAAGGAGGTGAACGCAACCTCAAAGCCTATTCTGCCGGTGTGGGTCCGGTGTATGCTTGGCTGAAGAGTGGAAGCCCGTAGGAAGTGGAGTACTTTGGGCATATTCCCACCAGAGGGTGCGTTCGGGCAGGGTGTCCCCAGCTCCACTAATATTGCCGGAATCTGCTGCCCGGAGTGTTTTATCTTTGTGAATAAATGTCGTTTTTATTGCATCTGGACTTTTGCCTGCAGCCTTTTTGTGCATCGGCCGATGAAGACACCGACATACACTCTCTCAACATTAAAGAAGTGATGAAGCCAGGGATGTGCCTTGAATACAGTGCTGCCACGACTACACAGCCAGAGGCCTCCCAGGCTTGTCACTTCAAGTGGCGTAGTCGGCAGGATCCGATTCCCCTGCCAGGAACCCAAGAAGCCGGAGACCAAGTGGTGCCGAGTGCACCGTCTCCGGGCTATGAGAACAGATTTCCAGTCCCATGGTGGGAGGAAGAAGTGCCCAAGGCGTTGGACCGGGCACAAGATGGCGGCAAGATGGCCGTCGTCTGTGAAGATAACGAGAGCGCGCGAAAAGTTGGCGCCAAAAGAAGAGCCTGGGGCTGGCCGGCGCCGAAGAAAAAGGACAGAGTACTCCGCCCAAAGAGGGGAGGCGCCAGCTCCAGGGCATTGAAGATGAAGAAAAAGAAAAAGAAGTACCTCAGCGGAGGAGTCAAGATGATGCGTGAGGCTGGGGGTGGAGTCCGTTTAAGAGCGGGAAACGAAGACCCGCCTCCACTTTCCCCAGTCTCAGCGTCGACATCACCGCCATTACCAGCGATATTGTCGGAGACCGAGATGGAGACCTTTGGGCAACCCGCGGAGTTGGCAACGACTATGGCCCTAATCAGCCTCGGTCGAGGTCGACCCCGGTTCGCCCCTGCTAGTGAGGCCGCGTTGGCGGACCTTCCCATTGGACCGGGAGGTTCCACCAGGCCGGACAAAGTTTCCTGGAAGACCTCATGGGATGCTCAAACCGGGAGCACCATCACAGAGGTGAAGGCGACCTATGCCACCCCACCCATGCCAAACCATCCGGGGGTTGCAGTCTTCCCATGGGAGACCCCGCAGCTTAACGCCGCCGCTTCCCCATTTGTGCCGGAGCCGGCTGAGGAGTTTGCTGAGCGCTTGGAGAAAGATCACCTGGGCTTCTTCTGGGATCCAGTCATCGCCCCGCCTGCGGAGCCGCGCCCCAGTGTCCCGACCCCGAAGCCTGACCCCGTCCAGGAACGTCTCCTGGCCGAGACCATCGTCCGGGAAATGCTGTCCGGTTCTGGTGGCGAGGAGCTGGCACAGCAGTTTGTGACCGGGGTGGTTGTTAAGTTCAACCAGCAGGACGGATATGGATTCATCCGAGAAGTCGAGACCGGGGATGATTACTTTTATAATAGAGTTCATCTCGACGTGGAAGGACTGCCCAAGCGACTCCATACTTTGTGGCCGGGCGAGAAAGTCCAGTTCCTGCCGGACGCAGGTAGCCGCGGCCTGTTTGCTGTTTGTGTCTCCCGCATGCCAACCACCCGGGAAGCGGAGCAGTGGCAGGAGGAGATTGAGTGGGAGGAGCAGCAAGAGCGGCGCCGGAGCCATGCCAGATCGCTCCCGCCCGCGCCCTCTCAACCCCGGCGTGTCAGGGCTGCTGTCCCGGAAACAGCGACTGCATCGGCCCCTGACCCGGAGAAGGTTCCAACCGTGGTAGCGGTAACGCAAAATGTTACAAACAAGCCGGTCATCATGCTGGACGCACCACCGCCATCTCGGGCAGAGACACCATCACCCCCAAGAGGAGCTGCAGCAGCTGCACCGGCGGAGCCGCCTTTCGCCCCTGTGTCTTTCAGGCGAATCCGCCGCCAGCCGGGACAATCTCTGGGGGCCGATATCCAGGCTCAAGCGGAAGAATGGAAGCGAGCCTGGCCCCCAGAGTAAGTTGTTAACTTCAGCACCTTCAAAGACCGGTGTTGTTCCAGACCGGCAGAAAGTTCCATTGTTGTTGAAAAGTTTTACGGGCCCGTTGCCCTCCAGCAAAGACCGGGAGCGCTTTTGAAGCCTCCGGGCACCTTCAGCAAAGACCGGGAGCGCTATTGAAGCCTCCGGGCGCCCATCTAAGACCGGGAGCGCTGTTGAGCCTCCGGGCGCTATCCAGAGACCGGGAGCGCTGCTGCGCCATTAAGCGCCCCTAAAGACCGGGAGTGCCGCTGAACTGGTGCCGCTGTTGAGGACTGACCCAAAAGGTTTTTATGTGTCAATATGTTTAAAGTTTTAGAGCCTTGCCGGGAGGCTCGGATTTTAAGAGGGGAGGCATGTAGTGGGTGGGCCTACCCCCTACTAGTTTAGCATAGTTACCCGGCATTGTGATTATTAAAAGTGTTGATTTTTATTATTGTATATGATGTGTTAGGGCACCCCCTAGTGGCCGGGTGGGACGGCTGTTGCCACCGGGGAGGAGGAGTCGGCCGGATATCTAGGCAAGGTCTGAATGTGTGTAGGGAGAGAGGATCCGGGGCAGCGGAGAGTGCACATCTGCAACGGCAAGTGTGATTGTGTGAGCGGACCATCAAGGGACACCGGAGATAAGGAGGTGAACGCAACCTCAAAGCCTATTCTGCCGGTGTGGGTCCGGTGTATGCTTGGCTGAAGAGTGGAAGCCCGTAGGAAGTGGAGTACTTTGGGCATATTCCCACCAGAGGGTGCGTTCGGGCAGGGTGTCCCCAGCTCCACTAATATTGCCGGAATCTGCTGCCCGGAGTGTTTTATCTTTGTGAATAAATGTCGTTTTTATTGCATCTGGACTTTTGCCTGCAGCCTTTTTGTGCATCGGCCGATGAAGACACCGACATACACTCTCTCAACATTAAAGAAGTGATGAAGCCAGGGATGTGCCTTGAATACAGTGCTGCCACGACTACACAGCCAGAGGCCTCCCAGGCTTGTCACTTCAAGGATTCACTGAATCCATAGCTCAATGCACCACAAAAATAGTAAAAAAAGGCACAAGGGATGGTACAAAAGTATCTAAAGTCTTATATAGAGCAGCGAAAACAGGCTACAGAAAGGAAGGAAAGCACACAGGGAAAAATAAGTGCAGAATGGAAGATGTGCTGACATATGAGCGAATAGCAGCACAGTGAATACAGACAGACTTAAAGGAGTATTCCCATCTCCAAGAGGATATCCCAATATATAGTAGTTGTAATAATAAATTATAATAACACATACCTCCAATTATAAATGTAATATACGGTACATCTTCTGATCTAGTCATGTCTCTTACCTCATGTGCAGAGCATTGCAGGATCTTCGGTATCCATAGTTAAGACCATGCATATAGTCACAGTTCCTTGCTCATGGTCGTAACCATGGATACAGAAGGTCCTGCAATGCCATGAACATGAGGTAAGAGAAATGACTAGATCAGAAGAACTATCCTACATTTCTGATTGGAGAGATGTGTTATTATTTATTACTACAACTAAGGGGTACTTTAGACGCTGCAACATCGCTAGATTGCTAGCAATGTCGAGCGTGATAGCACCCGCCCCCGTCGTATGTGCGACATTTGGTGATCGCTGCCGTAGCGAACATTATCACTACGGCAGCGTCACATGCACATACCTGGTCAATGACGTCGCTGTGACCGCCGAACAATCCCTCCTTCAAGGGGGAGGTGCGTTCGGCGTCATAGCGACGTCACTAAGCGGCTGGACCAATAGAAGCGGAGGGGCGGAGATGAGTGGGACGTAACATCCCGCCCACCTCCCTCCTTCCGCATTGCCGGTGGACGCAGGTAAGGAGATGATCGTCACTCCTGCGGTGTCACACATAGCGATGTGTGCTGCCGCAGGAACGACGAACAACATTGTACCGGTGGTAGCAGCGATATTAAGGAAATGAACGACGTGTCAATGATCACTGTTTTGGAACGATTTTGCGATCGTTGATAGTCACTCATTAGTGTTACACGCTGAGATGTCGCTACCAGCGCCGGATGTGCGTCACTAATGAAGTGACCCCGACGATATATCGGTAGTGATGTCGCAGCGTGTAAAGTACCCCTTACACATACCTCCAATTAGAAATATAGTATAGTTCTCTTGATCTTGTCATGTCTCTTACTTCATGTTCAGGGCATTGCAGGACCTTCAATATCCATAGTTATGACCATGCATATAGTCACAGTTCCTTGCTCATGGTTGTAACCATGGATACAGAAGGTCCCGCAATGCCATGAACATGAGGTAAGTGACAGTGAATCAAAAGAACTATACTACATTTCTAATTGGAGATATTTGCTAATAATATTACTATTATACCTACTACTATTGGGATAGGATCTTATTAAATGGGAATACCCCTTTAACATTCCACCTATATTACTGGGAGGGACACTCCCTCCTGAGAGATGTCAAACTTGGATCAGACTGCAAACAGAATATCAATTGGTCTGAGAATGAATGACGGAAAGAAGTTTGCACACAAAAGTTAGTGGTTACCATCAGTTAATTAAATTGCCGTATAATATGAGAAAAAAAAAGAAGATTCCCATGACAAAAGGTGTCAATAGAATTTAAATGAGTTCACCCAGACTAACAGCGATTGCCTATCCTTAGGACTATAGCTGCAGCTCAGTCCCATTAATAGTGTTAAGCTGCCTTCATTCAGTTAAAATCGACAGATATGCTAGGAGTGTTTCCCCAACATATAATGCAGATAAATCAATAAGGTATTCAAGATCTATCAGCAGATCATACAGTCTTGCCAAATGATCTAGCTTTTTAAAAGGGAATCGGTAGCCTCGGCCAACATAGCTGATACGAGGAAGCAACGTTATTATTATGTTGGCTGAGGCCCCGCCCCTTCTGGTCTCATGTGTATGACATCAGCACAGGTCCTTTTAGCTGATCGGCAGCTGCTGCCAGTCAAAAAGCTGCTCATTTTACTAACTTTAGTTGCTTGTGTTACAAAACCTATACATTCGAGCTGACCACTAAAGGTATGTATAGAATCAGCCCGATACAGCCTGAGCACTGGCTTTAGGTTATATAGGATGATCCTGCCGATTGGTGCGCTTTAAAGAAGTAAGCCGAAAGTGCATTGGTGGTGGGACATTGCATGGCAGCACTCCTAGCCTCCCTCACTATTCCCCGAACACCTCGTGGCAGACTCACAGGTCACTCTTTCAGTGTCAGGTTTCATTGACCTGCAATGCCTGACAAGATCTCTCACAAAGGCAGTTAGTACGGAGGTGGGTACATGCGTGATAAGGACAGTATGAGCATGCAAACAGTACTTGTGAGATCTCAGTCAGGGGAGGCAGGTGACAAGAGGGAGCCGTCAAGCGGGCGTTACACGCTATATTTCTAGCAATTGCTAGCGGTTTCGTACGCAAAAGCACCTGCCCCCGTCGTGCATGCAATATCTTGTGATCGCTGCCACAGCGAACATTATCGCTAAGGCAGCGTCAGACGCACTTACCTGGTTGGCGTCGGCGCTGTGAGTGCCGAACAATCCCTTTCTCAAGGGGGAGGTGCGTTCGCCGTCATGGCGACGTCACTAAGCGGCTGGCCCATCAAAGTGGAGGGGCGGAGATGAGTGGGACGAACATCCCGCCCACCTCCTTCCTTCCTCATTGCGGGCGGGAGGCAGGTAAGGCAAGGTTCATCGCTCCTGCGGTGTCACACATAGCGATGTGTGCTGCCGCAGGAACAAGGAACATCTATAAACAACCATTAACAATTTTTGGTTTTAGGACGACTTCTCCATGGTGAACGATTTTCACCACTTTGGAGGACGTTTAAGGTCGCTGGTAAGTGTTACACGCTGCGATACCGTTAATGATGCCGGATGTGCGTCACTAACGACGTGACCCCGACGATAAAACATTAACGATATCGTAGCGTGTAAAGCCCCCTTCAGTCTGCTACAGGAAAACTGCAAGTGCAATCTCTACCTTAGACGCACTTGCAGCTCATTTCCGGGATGACTGAGAAACAACTAAACTGAATTCAACAATCAAGTTATGGCTTTAATTAGCCTCAAAGCATATGTACATACATGTCATTAAGATCCTCAGGATGCATTCCTTTTAAAGAAAACTATCACAATAACAGTGTATTACTTGTATTAAACACCCAGAAATAAAACCTTATTTGCATTCCCATTGATGAAATACTAAGCATTTTCTTCCATGCCACATCGATCTGTAACCGGTGCGCCAGTCTGGGGTGACTACACTGCATTTCCTAGAAAATACCTGGAAATGGTTAATATATAACATGTGCTTTATGACTATAGCGGTGTCACAACAAGAAGCTTTTTGTAATCTTCATTCCACCACGCGTTTCACAGTCAGCAGGTACCCGCTGATTACCTACCTCATCATTTACCCAGGAAACACTGCTGAATGGCTCCTGTCATATGGTTTATAATCAGTAAGCATCAGAATAAAGCCATGTTTCATTTGTGAAGTCATTTCTGACACTGGGAGCACTGTACGTGAGCTAATTCATTGCTAAGCCCTCTAACGCACCACGCTAGATCTGCTTTAATCAGGGGCCAAATGTTTTGTAACAGAGGTATAAAAGACGCATTTGTCTGTTCTGGGGGAAGCAGAAATCAGAGGGATTAGAATCTGAATTAAATAGGGGCAATCTCATGAATGGAATAAACAACGGATCAGACTTTCATTAGCTCCAGCCGATCTCATGTATGGCATGGGCCGTAGAGCAGAGCTTCACAATGAGGATCTCATGCATGCAAGTCGCGCAGATACCCAAAAAGGGACTTGTCTTCAGTTTATCATATGCACATATCTGTCTATACATTGCAGGCGTAAACTGACAATCCAAAAGTGTGGCCATATGTGTGTGTGTACAGTATCCTTTTAAATCTCACAAAAAAAAATGCAAAACAAATAAAACACTTCTACAAAGAAGATGGACACAGAACAGATTTGTCTAATAGATGAGGATAGGATTTGTAAGGTTAGATTTAAGCAGCCATCTACAATAATTGCCAATATAAAGGCTACACTTAAGATAACAATACTTTTGAAGTTCCCCTGCTACATCTGCTTTCCATTGATGAAAAGTAATAAAACATTAGTTAATACTAAGTAAAGCGTTATGTGATAAGACCGGAGTTGGACCTTAAAACTAAAGAAAAACAGATTATCCTTGTGAATCTAAAGATGATTATTGTCCTTTTCACTTCCATATCTTTCCATTATGCATTGTGCCTAAATATGGATGTGTCCAAATTTCTGGCTCACAAAGAAGACTACCTCATCGAAGCAGTCACTCTGCCAAAAAGGTCTAGTGATTTAAGGGAGGTTAACTGGTCAGGTGAAATATGCACCCGTAACCACGAGCAGCTCTGGATGCATATTACTAATCCCTGCCTAACCATCCCTGTATACACTAGCATAGATAAAGGGATCTTTAGAAAAAGTGTTTCTAAAGATCTTTTACCATATGCTAATGAACACAGGGACTAGTACCAAAGGCGTTAGTTCCTGCGCTCATTCCGCTCCCTTAGCATGTTACACAGGGGCATGCTAACATGCTATTCAATGTCCACTGACTAGCATCATCATCAGCGGTGACACGAGTACCTGTGTCCATTGCACCCCCTCAGAACACTAGGGTCATTGTGCACGATCAGAAGTCCATGGACTACCGGTCATGCAACTACACCAATTTGAAGCCGGGACATGGCTTCATAGTGCACATGACCAAAAGTCCAGGGATCATGCAAACTGAGCCAAAAGCCAGTGTCGGGCACAGTGGTAGCAGACAGTGGGGAGATTGACCAAGCCGGACGTTGCACATTCATTAGCATGCTTACATGCTAAGTGGGCAGACTAGCAGGGGAAATAACGCTCTTGTGACTAGTCACTGGCCTCATTTGCTTATAAGAAACGATCTTTAGAAATACTTTTTCTAAAGATCTCTGTATCTATGTTAGTGTATACAGGGACGGTTAGGCAGGGATTAGCAATATGTACCCAGAACTGCTCGTGGTTCTGGGTGCATATTGCACCCGACAGGTTCCCTTTAAAAATGTATTTTACTGCATCTCTTATCTAAGCAGATGAGGTTTTGTCTTACGATTGTTCAGCAACAGCCATTCCTCCCTCTTATACACCAGAACACTCATCTACGCTCTCCTGTGTTCTCTAGGAGAACTGATGCCGGAAGAGCTAGGTGGGGGTGGGTTATAGATCCACCATTGGAAATTAAAAAAAAATGTAACATGCCGGATCGATCCTCCTCTTATTTGATATCCGAAGATAGGCGAGAGACCTCAATATATGTATTTAAACTGTCATCTAATCCCACTGATAATCCAGTTTCGGAGACTTTAGTCTTATGTATGGGAGCTTTATAACTACAGCCCATTTCAAGGGATGCTCATCTTTGTGTTTCAGGAGTAGACTGCTTCCCAACTTTCTGATTCACTGTTCGGACAAGCGGCATTGTCACTGTGCTGGTCAAAAGTATGCGAACTCTGTTCCTGTACAGCCAGAGCTGCCTCTAACTGCCATCAGAGGAGAGCAGAGGCAGTGAAGCTGACTGGATACAGTGGTCAGCCGACCTTAACACTAGAAGTCCCAGAAATTTCGAGCCCCCCCCCCCTGAAGTCCTGATAGAGGGTCAAATGGCCACAAAGCACAGGCTTGCATCACTGCATGATGTGTGAAGACATCAAAGAGAACCATTTGCAGTCTCTGAATGGCTTCCACTGGAATTGAAACAACGTTTTCGGATGTAGTGTATACCGTAAATAAAAAAAAAGCCCTCCCCCCCAGACATGTTCTCTTTATGGCTGGCTGGCTATAAGTGGGTAGAGGGCCGAACTGCCCCTTGACTTCCATTCTATTTGTTACTCGATTTGAGCCCTTTCAGAGTGTATAACCTGCTTGACTCGAATACTGAGTACCTGAGCATTTTAACGCTCATGTATCTCCAGTAGTAACCTATTGAAGTAAAAACCCTTCCATTATGGAGAACAATAGTATTGCAAAGTTGCTTGACTTATGAAGCACTTAAATTTTGTCCATTTATGATCGATGAGAAAACCCCTTTAAAAAGGCCCCGTGCGCACACTGCGTTTTTTGCCGCGGTAAAGATTTTTTTTGTTCATAACCCTTTCTGCAGTCCTTCCCCAGCAAAATCTATGTGAAATCCATATGTCATATGAAAAGGCTTGTTAAAAGGCCAATTTTGACTTTTAGGATTGCTACTTCTAATAGGTGGCGCTAGAGTTTGTCTCCTTACCTTGAAAGACAATTTGAATATGTGAAATCCAAAATGCTGTGCGCACACTGCATTTTTTTTCCTATAGGTTTTGCTGCAGAATTTCTGCAGCAAAAAAAGAAGTACCATGTCACTTCTTTTCTGCTGGTAGCTGCGTTTTTGCCATAGATAATGGTAAAAAAACGCAGTGACCAACCCCTGGAAAAAAAAAGCACCAAAACCACACCAAACTGCGGTAAAACCGCATGCGGATTCCGGGTGCGTTTTTACCGCGGGTGCGGAATTCTGCCAGAGGGTGCGGATTTTTCTTAAAAGCAAATTTGCCAGTGCGCACAGGCCCTAAGACCACTGTTAGCTCCCCATGATGCGAACAGTTGAACACCAACACATGAAAGCCATTCTTTACGATGTATTAGCCCAGACTGTGGGATTTGTGAACATAACTTTCCATGGTTCATCTTGGCAAACTACTATCTACCCCTAAAGTCTGAACTTCTGCCCTTTCTTCTTCAGCTCATTTACTTAATGGATGGTAATACAAATGACTTAACTTCGTCAGACACAACATAAAAATCACAAATCAGATAACGAAACATCCGTTTACCACATTTTCAATACAATTCATTCGGTAAGTGAAATTGTAACCATCAGTCTTTTTTTTACAAGACAATGGCCATAAAACCAAACACAACACTTTAAAGCAAGGACGGCTTAAGAATTAAAATGATCTGTGCCATTAAAAGCAAAGTGTAATTAGCCAAACCCAATGTGCCAGAGACAGAAATACAAGCAATATGATATTAATAAAGTATCTGGCAATCTGGGGGGCAAAGGCCCGGGCATGACATTGTAGCATGTTACGCCGATAGATTCCCGCTGTGTGGTCACACTAAACCTTTAAAAAGCAGCTGCTCGGGAGAGAGAATTTAAGTGGCATGTTTTATAGGGTTAAAGGGTCACGTTCTACTAGAATGAAACTTGGCTATTAAATTCCATGCCTGAGCTCTGGATGACCACCTCTATAGCCAGCCCATTTCCCTTCATTGACATGCTCAGCATTCCTCTCTCAAGGGCTACCTTCAGCTAAACAATACACAAGGATCACACAAAGAAAAAGGAAATGTTGGGAGAACTAAAAACTAATCTAGATCCCCATATTTCACTAGTTAAAGAGGTTGGCCACTTTTTCTGACACCCAACCCCCCACGGTTCAGCTGTCACTGGCCAGAAGTGGTTAGATCCTGCTGAAACACAGCAGCCAAGTCAAATTTACAGGGCCATGGCCGGTACTACAAAATAGAGGCTGGACCTGCAGTACCTGTCCATGGCCACTCTAGAAATGACTGAGGTGCTGTGTTCCAGCAGCATCCGAGAACGTCCGGTGGTAGATGGCACCAGTGATGGCTGACCGGCTTGGTGCTTCACCACAAATCGATCAGATGTTGATGGCCTATCCCAAGGATAGGCCAACAACAAAAGAGACGTGCAACCCCTTTAAATGAGAATACCTGCCAAAGTATACAGCCACTAAACTCAGTAACTAGGTTTAGCACTGTTGAGGTGGCATCCCTGCTGCAGTCAAACAGTAGAAACAAAAAGGCAAAGTAGGTATAATAAATTCTATTTTATATATATATATATATATATATATATATATATATATAATAAATAAATTATACACACACACACACACACATATACCGTATACATAACAGATATATACAAATAAAATGTATTATGCCTACCTTGCCTTTGTTTCTACTGTTTGACTGCAGCAGGGATTATATAACCTCTCCATCACAAATATTTTATACCTACCCTTTGGCTCTACTATTTGACTGCAGATCTATAGCTATATATTACATACACAACCTTCAATACCTGTGACTGTGGGCAGAAGTGTTCAGAAAGCGAATACCCCTTTAAAAAGGAAACTTGTAGCCAAATATACCTTTCCTAAAGTGTTAGTGTGACCGGACAAATTAAATAGGTCTCTCTGAGAATATAAAAAACTGCTGAAGGCCCCCTTCACATGTGCAAATTAAAATAAAATAAATAATGTATGTGTAAAATTGGTAGCGCTGTCAGTGTTTTTCTGGAATGGCTAAAGAAAAAAAAAAAAAAATATATATATAATAATAATAATAATAATAATAATAATAATAATAATAATACTAGTAATAATAAATACTACAAAGCTTCTTGTATACGTTAAATGTTAAAGGGAAACAGTCAGGTCCCTTTCACCCTCCAGCAGCATTAACATTAGCAAATCAAAATTCCCTGCCTAACCAGCCTTATATAACATTGTTTTTGAAAATAAGTCTGCAAAAAAAAAAACCCAAAAACATTTAATACCTCAATTTTTGATATGCAAATTAGGGCCTTGACTAGTCAAAGGGGCGTTGTTTTCCCAGCTACTCAGCCCTCTTTTCACATTATCACCCCAGGTTCGCAGCTCACATTTCAGCAGTGTCAGTGTGCCTCTCCAGCTGGGTGTATGTGTGATGGAAAGAGGGCCGAGTCGTCTGGAGAAACAATGCCCCTTCAACTAGGCAAGGCCCTAATTTGCATACGAAAGATGGAGATAATAAATGCTTTGGTTTTTTGGGGTTTTTTTATACATTGATTTTAGAGAGAATGATGTAATACTGGGATGGTTAGGCAGGGAATTTTGACAAGCAAATGTGAATGCTGCTGGCTTGGAGGGCGTAATGGACCTGACAGGTTCCCTTTAACATGTACTGAACATGGATGCCAACCTTATGCTGTACATTTTTTTTCACCCGTAGATTTGTATTGGCCCTTGTGGTCAGTGCTGATAAAAAACAGACATATGAGCAGCCCCATAGGCTATAATGGGTATATGCGAGATCTATGAAAACAAAAAACAGATGCCACACATACATGTGCAGGAGATATTATTACATAAGTCCAAAGTAGCTTACATGCATGACACTTCATCATAGAATTTTTTCAACAAACCATTATTAAATCAAACAATGGGAACAAGAGATTCATGCGAAAAATATTTTTAATGAGATTTTAATGATACAAAGTAAACAAACATCACAAACACTTCCTTGAGGAACTGAAATGCATGCCAGACAATATTTTCAATCTATTTTTTATATAGCTGCAAGGTATCAGTCGGTATTACCTAATCATACAGACCCCTGACAATTATGTTTAAATATATATACCATACAGTGGGAAAAAAAAAAAAACACCCTCAAAAATATCCGGGATCTACATGATCTTGGACAATGTTGAATATAGGAGCCCAGGTATAATAAATACTGAAGATAGGATCACAATTTATTCAAAAATTGAAAATATTGTCTGGCATGCATTTCAGTTCCTCAAGGAAGTGTTTCTGTTTGTGATGTTTGTTTACTTTGTATCATTAAAATCTTATTAAAAATATTTTTCGCATGAATCTCTTGTTCCCATTGTTTGATTTAATAATGGTTTGTTGAAAAAATACATGTGAAGGAGGCCTAAAGTAGAGTTTGTTACCTGTAAACTGTCATGGTAATGGTCAAAGTCTACTTTTGACCCATGCCACCCTAGAATTAAAGGACAGCTCAGCAGAATTTCGCACATGTACAGAGAAAGCTGCAGACCGCACATGTGCCGCCCCTGTGCCAGCAACCGGTCGCTGCTCGGGCCCGGACCTTCAGGAGTGGTGGCTCGAGGGTTTCCGGACCCGGGGGTCTCGCGGACACGCCGTATAAATGGGGGGACGTAGGTGTACGGGCTAGGCCGTAGTAAGTTCATGATGCCACCCATGGTGTGTGGTGAGGTGGGACACCACCGCTGCTGTTACGGGGCACCCAGGGGAGATGTTGTGCAGCAAGTTGTTAACCCCTCCGTGGGCAGGGATGGTGGCCCCGGGACCCGGTTGGTGCGTGCAGGGGAGATGAAGACCGAAGGGGGTGCTGGTGTACTCACTGTTAGGAAAGCACACAAGTCTCTGGTAAACCAAGGTGGCGGTGGCCGGTGAAGCGGCCAGTTGCGTTCGGGATCCCCCACCCGGCTGGTGGTCTCTATCCTTTTCCTGCACTGCTGTGTAAGGTGGATTTTCCCAGTATAAAACTCAGGAGTCCGCTCCCGACTGGATGTGACCTAAGGAGCCATGCCCGCAGACGCTGGCCCGTGGGATCAATGGGCCTTGGCGGTGACCTCTTATCCCTAATCGGTGGGCTGTTGTCTTCTATGAGGGACTTTGGGTGGGACAGGACCTCTAGTCCTGGCCTCAATCATTTAATTAACCAGTTCCACTTGTTTCTGGTCCTGACTTCAGGGTCCAAGTACCCCCCCTTTGTGCTGCGGTTTCCGGGTCGGTTCCCCGTATCGGTACCGGCGGGCTCCTACCTTGGCCCGGTCTACCTCGGTTCCACCGAGCCGTCTTCCCGTCTCCTGCTGACGGAGACCTCCGTCTGCCTCCTAGCCAGTGGCACCAGGCTTCCTACCCTGGTACCTGTTAGTCAGCTTCAGGCCTGACACATAGGCCTGACTTCCACTCCACACTCCTCTGTCCTTGAACTCTAAAACTAATCTACTGTTTTTCCCACCCTGGGCTGTCTGGACCCCTGGGTGGGCGTGTCCCAACCGTCTGGTCACGCCCACTGGTGTGTGTCTGTCCCTAAGGGAGGTGACTAGGGTTTACGGGTTGGCTGTGTGTTTCCTAATGAGGGAAGGTGTTATGCGGGGGCCTATTTGTGACTACCTGGTTTTGCCAGGGCGTCACACACACACACACACACACACACACACACACACACACACAGCTTTACAATGTCTGGACAGCAGGACTCTAGAGGAATTCAGGCCTACCCATCCAACTCTACAGACACAGCCATTTTCAGACGACTTTAGAATTATGGCAGCAGATCAGGATGGGTATATTGGATTATGCTTGTATGTGTGGCCTATACTCTGGAATAAGTTGGTGCTATATAAAGATTAGGACCTTTAATAAACCGTTTAAATACATAATATGACTAATACAATTCATCTCCGGTATGAACGTATAAAATCAGCACAAGCACTCATCCCACAGAGCAGGTGTCAGGTTTCCGGGTTTTCCAGTTCTCTGTTGAAAAAGCTTGCCCTCAGTTAACATGGAGTTTACTGTTCTGTTGCCCTACTTCCTGTCCAGCTGCTTAAAAGGCCGCCTCTAAACCTAGTCCAGTGCCTGAGTATACTGCTTGCTGTGTGCTCATGCTTTGCTGCTGCTAATCCTGTTAGCCTTTGGATCCTCCTAAAGACTACCGACCGACCGACTCTGGACCTTACCCGGTTTCTCAAGTTGTGCCCGGATTCCGTCTGCCATCTTCGGTTAGCACTCTGCCCGGTTCTCTCTGGTTCGTAACCACTCTGGACATTCATCCCGTACGGACACTCCTGGACTTTTACCGTTTGCCCCTTGTGTCCCGGCTGCTGCGCATTTAGGCCTTCCGGGGTGATTGCCGGACAGTCCCTGTATAGGGGTTCGCTCTGGTGGTCTCCCTGGGGGAGTCCGGTGCGTGGCCCCGGGAATTCCCTTCGCTCCGTTTTGGGAAAGTATTGTGTGTATTTGTACTGCTGTGTTTTCCGTTGTGTATCCGTGGTTACATATTATAAAATATCTTGTACCAAGAACTCGTCTCTGATTGTCATTGCCCTACGCTATCGAAATCCTCAGAACATATATAAGTATTACAGCAGGGCTGCATGAGGAACACAGCAGCTGAAGGTTACACATGGATGTGGGAGGTGTGAAGTTTGGGCTAGTAAATCAGTCACTGGCTCATCAATCACTGTCTAACAAAATGCTTGCTAAATGTGACCTGGTATGTTATTGTTTTGGCCTGCCTAAGTAATCTTCTTGCCTTTTAACTTCTCAGGTTAAACATTACTCTAGAGTTGTTACATTCCCGGACATTGGCATCATTCCACATTGTAATAATATGTTAAGAGAAGCTGAAACA
The DNA here is from genome assembly GCF_048569485.1 of Anomaloglossus baeobatrachus. Classification (NCBI taxonomy): domain Eukaryota; kingdom Metazoa; phylum Chordata; class Amphibia; order Anura; family Aromobatidae; genus Anomaloglossus; species Anomaloglossus baeobatrachus. The sequence goes on from NC_134353.1 coordinate 511,969,743, forward strand.
ATCAGTGTATAGCGATAGTTTCCCAGAAATGAGTCAGCTCCGAGATCCAGTCACCAAGCACAAGCTGGCACACACACGGGCCTACCAGTAACATGGATACTGCCATATTTCCTGACCACTCACAAATTCTGATGCTGGCTTTGTAACAACCGCAGTCTCAATCATGGATTCAACGATCAAGTGGCTTTCTATTTGTGAAGAGCAATCTTCTAGTGGGTACACCTTCAACCACGCACGGCATACGTTCTCCTCACCCTCATCCACATGCTGGCACAGCGACTGGGTCGAAACGTCTTCCAGATTTGTCACAATTCTCTTCATGTTTGGTGCCCACTAAACTAACTTCTACCCAGTTGGACCAGCACCTCCCTTCATCACCGTGTGCCCACCACATAGTTTTATTCTACTTTGTAATTACTGCATTACATGTACCATGCTAGTCACTGCTCATGTGGAGGGGCACACCGGGCGATTCACCTGTTCTCCAATGGGCCAGTCTGAGACCGATTTTAGGTTCCCATACTACAGGAGATTTGTAAAGTTACATAGATTTAATGCAGGCTTTTCTTTCTACCAATAGTCATTGTGAGAATAAAGAGACTGGCATATAACTGGAGAATAGATCATTGTGACACCTGCAGCAGGGCCAAGCAGCTGTGCCAGGGCAACCAGTTACCCAACTTGGCTAGTAGTCTCGGATATCTATCAACACCTAACTTTTTAAGCAGATTTGACAACAGTGAATGCTCATTTATGGGCTAGTTATGTCTGCAAGTTGTGGACATTATTATGTCTGCAAGTTACGTGGTATTCAGCCAGGGCCACAATGGCACAAATGCCACCAGCCCTAATAGAATATTGCCCTCCCCTATAGTGCACAACAAAAATGTCCTCTCGTGATAACTGCTAAGATATGTAATATAAGTGGAACATAAACATAACATCTAGGGCAGGTGGACACTGGCATGTTCAGCTAGTGACAAGAATTTTCTACCACTATACAAGCACCAATATAACCAGTAATATCACCAAGCATCCTCTGCATATCTGAAAAGAGAGAATATGACACTGATCTCACACAGCAATCAGACAGTCCTTGTTCTGGGAAGCGAGCAGTGTCAATCAGAAGCGAAGGAAGGGCCCCAATAAGCAAATGAGGAGGCATAATGACCATGCCGAGAGTGCACCAAAGCTTCTCATTTGCATATGAATTCAGTTATTTTCTCAGGCACTTTACCAGTAACAAGTACAGTGCTAGTATGGTTGTTATAGCAGCTAATTCCCCGACAACACTATACAGCGTATTTAACATGCATTTTGCTGGTGACAGACCCCCTTCAAGGCAGTCAACCGTCAGGACAAATGTGCAGATTGAGAATCTGTAGTGTCCGTTATGTAAAATTGACGTATCTTTGGTTTTTCTAAAAGATGTAGAAACTTGTACCGATTATTGCTGGTATGTTAAAGCATGGCCACATGATGTGAACATAGTGCTTTTTAGGAAATTAGCTGTAGATACATGGTGCTAATGCATCCCCATGTCCTGTTTAAATGGACAGTCGTCATCCACTTGTTAAAGGGAACCTATCACGAGAATTTTCACTATTAAACTAAAAGTGTCACCTTCTGCAGTTCCTGGGCTGCATTCTATGAAGGTGCACCTTGTGCCCTGACTCCCCTTCCAGACCCCAAAAATAACTTTATAAACATGACCCCCACATATGCTAATTACCTGTGCGACTCAGATGGGCGTGCTCATTTTCTGGTCTTGTCCCCCTCCTGCTGCACGAGATTATGGGCGGGTACAAGGATGGCGCTGGTGAGGTCATGCACAGCACCGACCATAATCTCGCGCCTGCGCATTTATCTCACCAGCGCGCGAGGGCAGCTATGATTTCTGCTGTGCCCGCGATATGGCAGAGCGAACTGCGCCTGCTCGAGCCGACATAACTGCACAAGTGCAAGATTTGAAAATGCAACGAGGTGGATGACAGAGGCGTCATCACGTCAATCAAGAAAGGAGGACGGCGATCAGTGGCAGGAGGGGAGACAGGAGCCGAAAATGAGCCCGCCCATCTGGCCAACCAAGGTAATTAGCATACCTAACGGTCATGTTTTATAAAGTTATTTTTGGGGTCTGGAAGGGAAGTCAGGGCCAAGGTGCACCTTGATAGAATGCAGCCCAGGAGCTGCAGAAGGGGATTCTTTTAGTTTAAAAGGAACCTGCTACCACTTTTTTGGCCTATAAGCTGCAGCCACCACCTGGCTTTTATATACAGGATGTTAGAATGCTGTATATAAGAACCCAGGCCGGGGGTATAACATAAAAAAAACACTTATAATACTTACCTAACGGTCCCACTGTGGGTCTCATGGGCGCCTCCTCTTTCGGCCATCTTCGTCCTCTTTCTGAAGCCTGTGTGCATGATGCGTCTACATCATACACACTCGCCGGACCTGTGCAGGCACACTACAATACTTTGATCTGCCCTGCTCAGGACCTGAATGTCGGCGAGTGTGTATGATGTCGGACCAGTCATGCACCGCAGCTAGAGAAGGAGGAGCACAAAGATGGCCAAAAGAGGCGGCGCCGGCACCAGACCATGGAGATGCCTATAAGGCCCACAGCGTGACCGTTAGGTAAGTATTATAAAGAGTTTATGTTATACCCCCGGCTCGGTTTCTTATACAGCATTCTAACATCCTGTATATATTCTTAAGAGCACGATGGTGGTGCCCAAAGCTTATAGGCCAAAAATCTGGTGACAGGTTCCCTTTAAGAATTGAGCAAACCAACAAAAAAAAAAAAAAAACACAACACGTGATAAGTTTTGGTTTTCTTGGCCAGATAAAGTTGAGCAAAAGTAGGTTTTTTGATCCAGCTAATAAAAAAAATTAATAATTAGTAACTATAAAGGAAGACTGAGGACCTTTTATGACAGTGCCATTACCCATTGGAATGAATGCATCATGTATAGCGGAACATTTATTTATTTGTATGATCCTAACACGATAAACTACTGTACATGTGGACAGAGGTTTATAGTTCATAGCAAATTATGCCCAAGATTTTATCCAAAAGACAAACACATGAGACACAGTCTAGAAGGGTGCGTGCAGGTAGGCCCCGCACTATACCAGAGTATGACACAGTAATATAGAAAATGGTTCAGGTGTTACAATTCCATTCACTAGATTTGTGACTAAAATCCCATTCACACAGTGTAAAGATGGTCAACAAAAAACAAAAACTGCATGGGAATGTACCCAACGGGCTTACCTGTGCTTGACCCATAGGGAGGACATAGCCAATGAGTGCCATTTACCATGAGCCAGTATATATAGCTACATCACCCGCTATACCAAAGTGTCCAATTATACAGCACAGACAAATGTCTTACATTATCCGGGGAATCTAAAAAGCACATCAATATTAAATAGGACCTTTAAGGAGTAAGGCCATCTGGATGGGATAATGCTATTCTTCTACAAGTCCATGCCTGCGTTCTCCTCTGCGCTACATACCTGTACAGCCTCCTCCCAGGTTCATTACACTGGTTACTTGACCTCGCTGGTGCGATATGTTGGGAATGCCTTCATTATGTACTTTCCAATCCATTGTAGGCGAGTTGCTGCACTAGGAGAACGTGCTCATTCATCACCACGTTCTGACAGTTTACACCTCAATACACACAGTCTAAAGCTTGCTTTAACCCATGAATGAGAGGCTCCTGACCAGTTTAGTCTGAGCACACATCACTTTCAGCTTCTATTAAACAGATCCACAGGAACATAAATGTTTGCCCCCGACAGATGGACTCCATAGGGTTCCAATGTAAAAGTATGGAATAGCATAAGCTACTTTGTGACAAAAAAAAGTAATGTTTAAAACAACAAACATATAGACTTAAAATGTTTCTAAAAGCAGCTTTAAAAGGGAACCTGTCATGCAAAAAAAAAAAAAAAAAAAAAAAAAAAACACCCTTAACCCGCAGACCTGGGGTTAATCTGGACGTTAATGCGCACCAATCACCAGGATTTTCCTATATAACCTACCTGGCACTATACATACCCCTAGTGGTCAGCTAAACGTAAATACAAGCAAGTAAAGTTTGTAAAATCAGTGGCTTGTTGAGTGACAGCAGCTGCAGCAGCTGATAGCTGGGGTGGGTATTCATAGTTATCCCCTCCCTGGGTTATATATGCTAATTATACAATCGTTTTGTGACTAAAAGGACCTGTGCTGATGTCATACCCATGTGACCAGAAGGGGCAGAGCCTCAGCCAACAGATAAATGTTGCTTCCTGGTATAAGCTATGTTGGCTGAGGCCCCACCCCTTCTGGTCACATGGGAATGACATCAGCACAGGTCCTTTTAGTCACAAAAAAACGATTGCATAATAGCATTAGCCTAAATAACGTGGGAGAGCATAACTATGAATACCCACCCCAGCTATCAGCTGCTGCAGCATCTGTCACTCAAAAAGCTGATGAAAACCTATACATCCGAGCTGACAACTAAGGCCTAAGCCACACGGCATGAAAATCGGCCCGAGTGGAATGCAATAACATATCGCATTCCACTCTGACCAATATTAACCTATGTCCCAGCACCCATGAGCTATTATTTTCTCGGCCCCAATGGGACCGAGAAAACAATCGCAGCATGCTACGACTGTAATGCGAGACTCTCACACACACATTCAAGTCTATGGGGTGAGAGAAAGATCGCACTGCACTCGCGGTATACCGGTGTACCGCAAGTGCAGTGCGAGAATGGCAATAGCCGGCTACGGAGGAGAGAGGGAGATAAAATCCTCCCTCTCCTCCTCCGTGCTGGCCCGCCCCTCCTCAGAGCTGGCCCGTCCTCCGCAGCTGAGGTCCAATCGCATGATCGGACCTCAGTCACAGTGACACTCGCAAGACACTCGACTCCTGCTGTGCTGCCAGTGTGAGCCGAGTGTCATGCGAGGATCGCATTAGTCCCCGTGTGGCCCCGGCCTAAGGGTATATATAAAATCAGCCTGATAGTGCCAGTATAGCACTGGCTTTAGGTTATATAGGAAAATTCTGGTGATTGGTGCGCTTTAATAGTGCTCTGAAGCTGTGCAGCCACTACACAAAGAGCCCCACTGTTGGGAGGAAACTGACTATTTGTCCCAGCAGCCTCAGGCTTTCAGCCATAGAGGCACGGCTTCACTCACTTCCGGGACATGGTGACAACTGCCGTTGACTATGCACTGAGCAGTGACTGAAGCATGCTGGCTTACCTTGATGAGAGCCAGAGCCAGAGGAATAAGTTACTTTTCTCCCGGCAGAGGGGCATCAGGTAGCTTCAGAATACTATTATCTTGTAGACTAATAACTTTACCGATATGTGTGGCTCCATTTAGGATATGTACCATGCCTCACTAATCCGTACTTCTCAGCTAAATGGCACAGATCAACAGCAATATGACTGCTGTAGGCAATCAATGATTGGCTACAGCAGTCATGGGATTAGACACGTGATCAGAGATAGGAAAGTAAAAAGGGACTAGTGAGGGACCAGAAGTGTAGGAATCAGAGAGGCGAAGGGGATTGGTAGGAGATAGTGGCTTCAGTTTTAGGTTTTCAGAATTCATGTTTGGATAACTCCTTTAAATCAATCAAATAGGTGTCATATGGCTAGATTTGGTAATTGTAACTGGTTTTCAAATTTATTCTTAACTCCATTTAAGATTTAATGAATCATGGGATAATTTCAAGGCTATTAGATAAATTTATTTTTAAAATTGCCTAAATCGCGGCTCTATTTAAGTTGCTAAGAAAAAGACATTGAAAGCCATTCTTTTACTGGTAGGTTTCCCATGATATGAGTGGACTTCATTATCTTCAATAAATTAGTTGCATGAGAGAGAAGGGGGGGGGACAAACACACACTAAAGCTGACCAGCACCTCTAACAGAATGAAGAAAATGTGAACAGGTGCAAGCTGCTGTAACTGCAATATACATATCACAAAGTGCACCTGCAGAATACTGTGTGTGCTGAGGTACTTACCAACACTGAACATATGAAATGTTAACTGCATTACTGACATATAGAATGTAAAATTTAGAAAATGTAGGTACTTAATGGACAAATTGGCCAATACGTGTGAGCCCATCAGCCACGAACGAGGCATAGCTTTCCTTAACGGACCCTAATGTTTTCTATCAGACATAGCTCTCCCAGGACAAAGGCCTATGAAGGTAAAGAACAGGTAGTATTTCTAAGCCTGGTTTTAGCTTACTAATACTAAACATAAAAAAATACTCATGTGCACAAGCCTTAGACTTAAGGGCTATTTACACGCTGCGACATCGCTAACGATATATCGTTGGGGTCACGGTGTTTGTGACGCACATCCGGCGTCGTTAGCGACATCGCAGCGTGTGACAGGCTGGAGCGACCTTAAACAATCGCAAAAGAGGCAAAAATCGTTTGTCTGTGAGAGGTCATTTATTTATGAAAAATCGTTGTCTGGTCAGTAGCGATGTTGTTCGTCATTCCTGCGGCAGCACACATCGCTATGTGTGTGACACCGCAGGAGCAACGAACATCTCCTTACCTCCATCCACCGGCAATGAGGAAGGAAGGAGGTGGGCGGCATGTTCCAGCCGCTCATCTCTGCCCCTCTTCTGCTATTGGACGGCTGCCGTGTGACGTTGCTGTGACTCCAAACGACGGGGGCGGGTACGCTCGCTAGCGATATCGATACAGATATCGCAGCGTGTAAAGTACCCTTTAGGCTTCCTCATTTCATCCATTTTGCACCAGTTTCACTTTGTTCCTTTTGTCAACTGCTGTCTAAAAAGTGAAGTAGATAGATATCTGCACTATTGTACCCCGTGACTTCAAGTGAATTAGTAAAAGGTCAAAAGCCTGCTTTACATGTTACGATTGTGCATGCGATATCGTATGTGATCGTAACCGCCCCCATCATATGTGCGGCACGTTCAATTTTGTTGAATGTGCCGCACAAACGATTAACCCCCGTCACACGTACTTACCCGTCCATACGGCCTCGATGTGGGCGGCGAACGCCCACTTCCTGGAGTGGGAGGGACGTTCGGCGTCACATCGACGTCACGCGGCAGCCGGCCAATAGAAGCGGAGGGGCGGAGATGAGCGGGACGTAAACATCCCGCCCACCTCCTTCCTTCCGCATTGCCGGCCGGGAGCCGCAGGACGCAGGTAAGATCTGTTAATCGTTCCCGGGGTTGTTACATACTGCGATGTGTGCTACCCCGGGTACGATGAACAATCTGACGTTCAATTCATGAGGAATGAACGACGTGCATGCGATGAACGTTTTACCGTTCAAGCGCAAATCGCACGTACCTGTCACATACGGCAATGTACCTTACGATGCCGGATGTGCGTCACTTACGACGTGACCCTGCCGACACATCGTAAGATATATTGTAGCATGTAAAGCGGCCTTTACTTCCACTTGCATTCAGAACGTTGAGTGCAATCTGATATATATATATATATATATATATATATATATATATATATATATATATATGGATATAGATATAGATATAAATATACATACACACACACAATCAACCTGCACTTGCACCAATGTTATTAAATGAGTCAGTGTCCATCTGGAGTTTTTCCTGCAATCAGGCTAAGGAAAAAACACTGCAGCATGCTGCATATGGCCATGTATATGAGACTTGCCAATCCAAGTCAATGGGTGTGACAGGGGAAAAAAAATATCCCAAAACACAGACGGCACACATGTGCGTGAGCAGTTAGGTTTTTTTTTTGTTTGTTTGTTTGTTTGTTTTTGTCGAACCTATAGACTTGCATCTGCGAGTCTTATGCAACACCCTTCCATTACTAACACCAAGGCTTACTGCCAGCTGGGGCATCAACTCCATCTACCATTACCCCAATTGCCATCACACCAAGGTAAATCGGAAAGAGCTGAGGTGAAGCACCAAAATTGGCACATGTGAGGTGATGACCACTTCAGGAGCTGCTGCGGGCTTATATTTTTAGGCTGGGAAGAGCCAAATAACCATGGACCTTCCCAGCCTGATATTTACCCCCAGTTGTCCGCTTTACCTTTGCTGATAATTAAAAATAAGGAGATCAAAAGTAGTTTTTTTTTTATAAATTACTTATCTATTAATTCAAATCAGGTCACATGAAAGGCATTAAAGAGTGCAAGTGTATAATATATAGGGGTTTGGGACATTATATAGCTGCAGGATATCTATCATGAGCTGTATGTTTAGATTTGATTGCGTTATTATTTCTGAAAACTAGTAAGAATGTACATAGAATATTCTGATGTTCAAAATGCATTGCATACACATGTCATATGGAAAATAATAATAATAACAAAAAAAGTTGCACACTTGGATAGTACTTGCATGACATATGTAATAACATACGCATTACACTTGTCCCACTTTTCTGGATGAGTAGATTCTGAGTGATTAATTATACTCTAGTGGGAGCGAGGCTCTGATCCGACAAACATCAAATGTGTGGATCAGGTTTTAAAAAAAAAAAAAAAAAAAGAATGTGTGTATGGGTGAATGTCACTGTTGTCAGTTTAACCATGGCCATGTAGCGTTAGAGACTGATAGGAAGAGTGCTCAGCCAACTTTAGAGAGTCATTACCTCCAATAATATACTACAAAGAAAACAACTGACCAGCGCCTCCTAAGAGAATGAGGCTAATGTGAACAGGTACAAGGATGATGTAAACATAAAAGAATACAGCAGCACTCTGTAAGTGCCAAGATGTATGCAAACACTGAGCAAACTCCTGGACGAAGCACGTCTGTTGCGAAATGCGCGTCAGTGTTTGGGGCTGCCGCACCACTCTTAGCACTGAATCAGCTGTCTGTCGGTAATATATTGTTGCCTTGTATAAAACTCTACAATTTTTTCTATACATATGGATAACAATTCTAATTATATATAAACCTATAACAGGCGGCAGTTTTCTCTGCTATGTACTATTTATATAAACTGGATGTAATTTAATCTAATTTATTGTACACTATTACATATTGCGATATTTGTTTTGTGAGTGCAGGCTCCCCATATCAATACTATCCGTCAATTGGGGTGGTCCATTTGGGGTTTTATGTGTTTATTGATTTTTTATTAATAAAGTACTTTTGAAATTTAATATGGGCTTGCTTGTTGTTAATCGGTGCTGATATTACTTATGCATATAGCCCTTCATACTAGTTGTGGTATTGGTGTTAACATAAAAGAATACAGCAGCACTCTGTAAGTGCCAAGATGTATGCAAACACGGAGCAGATGAAGTTCGGACTACATTACTGCTATATAGAATATATGTATACTAATGAAGGCATAGTGCAAAATTTGATCAATGTGTCTACTAGCCAGTGACACTGTATATACTTGATATATTCACATACATACATACATATTATATATATATATATTATATATATATATATTATATATATATATATATATATATATATATATATATATATATATATATATATATATATATATATATATATATATATATATATATATATATATATATATATATAGCGTATACAGTGATCCGTTTGTATTGCATGAGGTTAGATTTATAGTCGTGGGAGTTCCAAGTGTACGGATAGACATTAACAGCATACCTGTACAGCTACCCCATTGTTACAATTCATTATTGGAAAACAATGCTCTACTAATCTAATATTAAAATTGTTTCACGAGAACAATCCGTTCTGGGAGTGCACTTGTAAACCAAGTTACTCGTCTAGCAAAGCAAGATTTCCCATAGGAAATAATGCAAGCTCAGACAATTCGTTCCACAACTTGTGCAAAGTCCCATCCTAGTCCCCTATTGTGCCATTCCACACAAACACATGCGCGCACACACACACTATGCTCACCTTACCCGCCGTTCCCTCGCCGGCCTCCTAGTTCTTCTAGTCTGCAGCTATGTGTATCGGGTAACCATCGCGACGATGCAGGAACTTCCGTTGTCAGTGTCGTATGCAAGAGCCGCTGGCCTCTGATTGGTCAGCGCGCTGCCTTTGAGAAGCGCTGACAGCAGAAGTTCCTCCATCATCGTGATGGTTACCCAATACACATTCTGTACCAGCGAACGACAAGAACCATGAGGCCGGCGATGGAACGTAAGGTAAGGTGAGCATAATGTGTGTGTGCGCGGCGCGTGTGTTTGTGCGGACTGCAAAAGCGGGTCAGAGCGCGGTGAAAGTACGGAATCGGAAGTGTGTGCAGTGAGTATTTGCTTGTACAGCAAAGCATTGCTCGTAAACTGAGTTACAAATCTACAGTAAGTTTTGCTCGTATAGCGAAATGCTCGTAAACCGAGGTTCCACTGTATATCCTATCCCTCCTGCCATCAGTGACAGTATTGGTTTCATCAGGAACCCTATATTATCATTCAGAATGCCTGTGAAATGTCAGCATATGGCGTCAGTTAGACATGGAAGAGGCAATACAAGAAGAACAAGTCAGAACCCAACACTTGATGGCTACATGGAATTGCTGTGGGGTATGAGAGGATACTTTTTTAGGTATTTAAATTATAGAGGTCTATAAAATAGAAAATTTTATGACAGCAGAAAAGCAGTGCAATAGAAAAACAAAACAAAAAACAAAAAAAAACACACGGAGATGAGCAGCGAGGCATCACATACTGAAATCACAAGGTCAAAATGATATGTTTGCTGAGTTACCATGTAATTATTCTCTAAATCAGCAATATATGACTATAGTAAATTGGATAATGAAACTTTTGGAGCCGCTATGAGGCTCAGCAGCATGCAAGCGAGAATTAACATTATCAGACTGGATCATGGCCTATAATGTAGTATTGTATCGCATCTATTGAAAAAACACCAGTCAAAAGCCAGCAAAGAAAGCCATCGGAGAACTCCAATTGCTAGTGGTGCGGAGTGAAACCTCCCCTACTATTAGGCCCAGTGCCCACGCTGTGTAGTTTTGACCAGGGCTGTGGAGTTGGAGTCAGAGCCTGAGTCGGAGCTCATTTTGGTGGAGTCGGTATAAAATGCACCAACTCCTAAAATATATAATAAATTGGGGACAGTAGTGCAATGCAGAATGTGCTGAATATTTTACGGAGAGGGAGAGATGGAGAGAGGGAGAGAGGGAGAGAGGGAGAGAGGGAGAGAGGGAGAGAGGGAGAGAGGGAGAGAGGGAGAGAGGGAGAGAGGGAGAGAGGGAGAGAGGGAGAGAGGGAGAGAGGGAGAGAGGGAGAGAGGGAGAGAGGGAGAGAGGGAGAGAGGGAGAGAGGGAGAGAGGGAGGGAGGGAGAGAGGGAGAGAGGGAGAGAGGGAGAGAGGGAGAGAGGGAGAGAGGGAGAGATGGAGAGATGGAGAGATGGAGAGATGGAGAGATGGAGAGATGGAGAGAGAGATATACACACATATACAAGATATATATGTAATCTACTGTATATTACATAGTGTATTCCATATTTACAATTTATTACAGTTTGTGTTCTAAAGTTGTATTCCAATAAATAGATTTTATGTTCTATCCAAATATCTTGATTATTGTATCATAAAAATTATTAAATGTCTGATGTTCACGTACTACAATAGATTTTTCACCTAACTATAAGCAATATATGTAGGGGTCGGAGTTGGAGTTCGTGCAAGAGAAATTGAGGAGTCGGAGTCGAAGGTTTGGTTTACAGACTCCACAGCCCTGGTTTTGACGCGTATTTTCAGAAATCTGCATGTTCATTGTGAAGCCAGCAAAGTCTATGAGAAATCAGAAGTGCTGTGCTCACGTTACCCATTTTTCCCTTGAGTATTTGGTGCAAATTTGGTGCAGAAAAAAAAAAGAAATCTGCACCAAATACACAAGGGAAAAATAAGCAACATGGGCACAGCACTTCTGAATTCTCATAGACTTTGCTGGCTTCACAATGGACATGCAGATTTTGCTGCAGATTTCTGAAAATACGCGTCAAAATCCGCAACGTGGGCACAGGGCCTTATAGGCTAGCAAACAGAGCAAAGCACAAAAATACAGCACACCACCATGTGCACTTTCACCATTATGGCACTGATCTACAGTGGATATTGGGAAAAAGAAAACTCACAATTGTCAGATTTCATAACGTAAAGTAAAAGGTAAAATACCAAGCTCCATCCACAAACAGATTTCTTTACTTTGTGCACAAATGCACACAGTTAAAGGGAACCTGTCACTAGATTTGGCCTATAAGCTGTTGCCACCACCAGTGGGCTCTTATATACAGCATTCTAACATGCTGTATATCAGAGCCCAGGCCGCGCTGTATAACGTAAAAATCACTTTATAATACTCACCTAATGGGCGCAGCTTATAGTCGTCAAATCTGGTGACAGGTTCCCTTTAACAGGGACAGTCAGTACAGAATGACTGTTCAAAATGCGAACGGGCACTCGGTACATTATGGTGGTGTCAAACATTTAAAAGCACCGCTCTAGCGATTTGTTAATTTTTTTTAGCGCTGGTGTGGTGCTTTTAACCCAAGGTCCCTGGTCTTATATTCACCCTCCAGTGTCTTCACCTTTTTTCGGTAACACTCCGGTCCCGCAGCTCCATCTTGTGCCCATAACTTCTAACTGGCTGGAAGTCAGAAGTTATATCACAAGCTCCCAATGAAAGTCTGTGAGCCAGAACGAGGCTCTCATAGACTTGTATTGAGTTATGACCTCGGATGAACTCCATGAAATACTGGAGCAGGCCACAAATCGCCGGAAACCAACCAGAGCAGCAATAACATAGGAAGATGGCAGTAGGCGAGTATAGACTAGTGGCAGGTGTCTTATATTTACAGCCCTACTCCAGCAGTAAAAGAAAATAAAACAAAAAACAAAAACGCTGG
>NC_134353.1:511990155-512002655 GCF_048569485.1 Anomaloglossus baeobatrachus
GTGCTTGTACTACTGAGCAGGAGAAGAACACTTCTACAAATAGAGAAGGTTCATGTGAACCTTAGCATCAGGTGGGGGAAGCTGTTGGCCATACAGCCAGTATATAAGGGGCACACAACACTGGTGAGGAAGCACATGCATATTAAAGGGCCACTTACAAAGTGCCCCGTTGGGAATGAATAGGCTTCTTAGTACAGACATTCCAATGACAGATTCATGACAAGGGAAACCTTGGAGCAGACACTGACCTCTGAAAGAAAAGCTGCACTGAAAAGGGCTGTCAATAAGACGCGAGCCCTGCATTCCCTGCACACTGTACATGTGACATAACTAGCGGGACACACCAATCTAAACAATCACATACCTCTCCTAAACCCTGCACATGGAACGTACCGCAACATTCAGCTCGCCTTCACATCCAATGCCACCTTCTAGGGCGCCTTAGCCTGCGGTCCCAGTTACGAGCATTCCCATCCACTCATCTAGCATCAGAAAACAGTTCCTTGGGCCATTCGAGTCATTTGTCGTATTCAGGAGCACATGCTACAAAAGATCCTAAACAGGGTTTTGTTTTGCCTTTAATTTTTATTATTTTTTTTTTGTACATGAAAAAAAAAACTGATCAATTGTCATCACTCTTTCAGTAATGTGCCAGCTTCTCTAACACAATGATTTTCTTGACGTGATCATCCTAAGAGTATGCCAAAGAAGAAACAAAAATATTAACTGATGCTAGGACCAAGTCCAGAAAACTATAAGATGACAAGAGTTATGATGTGACGTAGCCATATTAAGCAGTTGGGGGGGGGGGGGGGGTAGAGGGGACTGTTGGCACAGGAGCAATGTGGTAATAATGATTGGAGCATGGTAGTGCACTCTGCTTGGTACTCGGATGGGTGTGACTCAAGTATCAAGTATAATGTACGTAGACATGTCCATTTTTCTCCGGTAGCACGGATGTCACACAGCCCGCACACTGATGTGATCCATGTGACACGTACCGGAGAAAACACATGTCTGTGAAATAAAATGCTTTTCTATACTCCCCTGTCTCCAGCACTACTGTCACTTGCTCCCGGGCCTGCTTATTAAGCGTATGAATATTCACTGCACCGAGGACCGGAAGCAGCAGCACCATGGACAGGTAAGTATAGGATCTCCTGCTGTCCGTGTGCTAAGCGGATGTCACACGAATAGCACATTGACAGCACACGCTGAGCGCACACACACACGGACGGACACACGCACACATACGCACCTACACCACAGACTATGCAAAACGTGTGAAAGAGGCCTAAGAAAGTTTGTCTCACAGTTAACTACGTAAGCAGCCTGCTGATCTTTGGATAAACACACAAAACACTCCTTCATTGGATGAAATGATCTTTTGTGTAGCTGAAATGGCTCTCGGCAGTGCACTGAGCAATTACAGATCTGTTTACAGTGCTCTGCCTGTGTAAACAGCCTATTAAAAAGGACTGCTGATCAGAAATGGTTTACCGAACAGCAGCCATTTACTGCCATCTGTAAAAAGGAACCTCGAGTTTCACAAGGGACTTAAAACACAATCTTTGTCATTACATAGATAATAATAGCCTGCACTACTTGTGTAGTGCAGAGCATAATCAAATCTGTCAGTGTAAGCTTTATTCACACATCTGCGTGCTTTACCATCCTTTAGAAATAGACTTATCCCTCAGTTGTCATCCGAATTGTATCCATATTGCATTTTCATACTTAAATAGGTTTCTTCCAAAGCCAACAAAAACTGAAGTTACATTCAGGGCTCGCTCACACTAGCGTATATTCTCTCATGCAACTTAACTTCTCCATTGTCTGTGTTGGTGTATATCGCAGAGCACTTGGAGGACGCCAGGGCAGTCCAATGTTTTGCACACATCTATGGACTTGTATGAGAGTGTGCCATCAGATATATGCTGCCAATCACAGTATAAAGTGATCTTTCTCTTATCCTGAATCAGCATGAGGAGAGGGAAGGGAGAAAAAAAAAAAAAAAAAAAAAAAAAAGGGCTGGTGGGCACTGGCCCGTAGATAGCGCTTGTCCAAGCTATAGACTATTGTGCGCAAGCACTAAAACTGATCACTAACCAACAGATCTGTGAGACGTGGAAGCACACAGGTATATGAAAGCTTATCTGCATGTGCTTCATCCGCAAATATGGATCGGCATGGGATCTACTCTGACTCTAGTGGTTCTTACACTTGGATCTGCAATTTTCACAGATGCATGTATAGATCCAAGAAACTATGGCTCTGTGTCATGTCTGAGGAGAGAAATATATACCGTACATAAAAAAAAAATCTGACAGTTTACAGACCATTTCACTTGGATGTAGGTGCCCTCCGACACACATTCAGCTGAAGCAAGGCAGGGATCGGGGATGACGCCCCCCCCGGCGATCTTCACTTCACATGGCGCCTACCTTTACCAGACGCCGCGTCTTCGCCACCTCCGTAGCAGTGTGATGAGGTCGCAGAGTGATGACCTCATCACACAGCTGCATGCTGAGCCACGGGATAACGCACCAGCGCCCTGCTAAGCTCTGCTGACTTTGCTTCCACCACAGGGCTTTGCATGCAAATTAGACATGTGGTGAAAGCCACATGGTCCCTCTGCTGTGGCTGTGACTGTGACTGGGGCCCAGTGAAAAGGGGGCCAGGCTTGGGGCTTAATAAGGCTAAGTAATTAGCCGGGCACGGCTGGGCCCCCCTCTTAACCGTACCCCATACACCAGTCATGGTTCTCATGCCCTGATGGCGGCCCTTGATCCGCAAGCCCCCTGAACCCGCAGGCCCCATGAACCCCCCAGACCAGGTCACGATTCCTGCGACAGCGATCGTTCCACCCCCAAGTGTCACATTATTGTACATCCAATAATGTCCTATGGTGTTGCCCCTATGCAAGAACATTATATGGGCTATTTGCAGTCTAGTCATCTGCATCCACCTCTGCCACCAGGGTAAATACAAAGCACATGCACGGTCCACATAAACACTCTACAGCTTTCTAATCTGTCTTGATTACGAAAATGTATCAGTGTAATATGTTTGTCTGGTATAATACCTGTATAGGTGGAGAGCTTCTGATCTTAGAGAGAAAAAAAACAAAAAAAACACGACAAACACTTTTAAAAACAGGAAGATGGTACATAAAACATCTTATCTTAGAAGTTTCACACCTACGACATTCATGGTCCGAGAGCGCAGTCTCCTCAACAGCCATGGTCATTGATAATGTTTGGTCCAGATATTGTCACATATGAGGAACCAGCCTTAGATGTGGTGATCAGCTGTCATAAGCTATATAGTATAGTATCTATAGGATGCCTTATAAGAAGCTGATCAAGTAATTAAAGTATAAGCCAGGCTCACCAGAACAAAAGCCAAAAGGGTTGGTGTTAAAACGCCACAAGTAATGGGAAACCCGAGCACTCAAAGAAGGAGAGGAGGATTTGGATGCAAGTGTTTTTATTTACAACCAACAAAAAATGCAAAATGTGAACCCTGACACAAAGCAACAAACCAACGTTTCGGTTTATTAGACCTTTCTCAAGGTAGTTGCTTATAATAGAGACGCAGGGGCACACGGGTCACAAGGACAGCCGTCAGGGTAGAGAGTGAGTGGAGGGCATCACATTCAGCACTATGCGATATCAGGATGGTGGTGATGGGGTGAGTAAACACAGAGGCAGAAGAGGAGAGGAGAGGACGCCTGCTCAGAGAGAACCATGTAGTGCTGGAACAGCGGTGGCAGTGGTAATGGCAGCCCCATAGAAATGTCTGCAGGATCTCTGCCTGTAATCACTGAATGGAGCCTTGAGGATGATGCTCTGATCCGCTCGTCTGACCAAAACATGGAAGTAAACAGTGCTCGTTCCCGTTTAATGGCTACAAGCAGATTCTGAAAACTCTAGGGCACTGATACAGCAAAGATGACCGAATATTGCATAAGTTTCAAAGTAGATTTCACTACTATGCACCATGACATTAGGGTCCCAGCCTAGCGTAGGTCATGTGGGATGGGTCCGGCAGGAAACGTGCTTTGATGCCGGTCGTCTTCCTTTCCAACCTGTTCCTGGCACGCCATTGCAAACAACAAATTCCTTGCTTCCTTTTGTGCTGACCCTGGATGACACCACTCATGTCAAGTCCCATCATTTCCAAAGAAACATCATTTAATTGGGTGCCTTTCATTAAGTCAGGCTCACATTACAGTCGTGCTGTCAGGGGAGGGAACAGTAACTAAAAAAGCAACGTCATGCAATTGTTTTGACACGAGTGATAGATTGTAGCAGATTCCATCACCTAAGTGGGTTAGTATTGAAATGGTTTAGCTTTGCCAGAGGCAGTGACAGTGAAAGGCGCGTTATTTCCTGGCCAATGGAGAGAAATAAAAATAGTCTCCAATAAATCAACTCTCCAATCGATTTGTCTGGATAACGACAGCAAAGATGAAGTGTTTTAATAAGGCAAACATTAGGGGGGGGCACTGATATTAATAGGTACTGTACAATCCAGTAATCTGACACGTCAGGGACAGAGCGACAATCATGAGACTCGCGATAAGCAGCAGATTTGGAGATAATCTGATCATCTAGAATAGTTCACAATCCAGCAAAATGTTATTTCATAATCTGGATAATCCAAACATTCCCTGAATGATTGGCCCGGGCACTTCTTGGGCATCGCTGCTCCTTTATAAACTAGTGCTCATTTTCTAATATAGTTGTAATCTAAGGCAATACTACTCAACCATCTTACATATGGCAAAGGTTTGCACTAAGATACTGACAAGTCCATGTGCACAGGAATCAGTGTAAATCATCATATTCTGTCTTTTCAATCCTTATAGATAGTGATGAGCGAGCACTACGTTTCCGAGCATTGCAGTGCTCACTTTTAACTACTTACAGGCACATGAAGAATTAAGTACATTTATAAAAACAAAAACAAAAAAAATAAAAAAAACTGTCACCCCCCAGATTGGGACAGCGGCCGAATACACAGGAAGCCCCCTCATTATGATAGATCGGGCAGCCAGGAGCAATGCTCACAGCAGCGGAGCTGACACTGTGTGCACAAAACAAAAGCTGTCTGCAAAGTCCCAAGAGCTCTGCAAATACAGGAACCCAGCAGAAGATAAAGAGCTTCAGGAGGAATGAGGCATTGCTGCCTGTAATAAGGGTTTTGTGCGCTCCAAGACGGCCAAGGGTGATCCTACTACTAACCGGAACCGGTATGTCTAGCAGATCTGCCTGTTCAAAATCTTACTGGCCCTGCACAATAGGTTTTTTGGTCATTAGAAAGAAGTAATTAAGATGGCCATTTAATAGAGTTTCTAGAAATTACATAGAAATGCATCTTAATAACCTAGAACATCATCAAAAAGTTTAAATTTGAGTAATTCAATACAAAAAGGGAAACCTTATATAGAGTCATTACAGAGTGATCTATTTCAAGTGTTTATTTCTGTTCATATTGTTGATTATGGCTTACAGCCAATGAAAACCCAAAAGTCATTATCTCAGAAAATTCGAATAATTACCACAAAACACCTGTAAAGGCTTCCTAAGTGTTTAAAATGGTCCCTTAGTCTGGTTCAGTAGGCTACACAATTATGGGGAAGATTGCTTACTTGACAGATGTCCAGGAGACAGTCATTGACCCACTCCAAAAAGAAAGGTAAGCCACAAAAGGTCATTGCTAAAAAAAAGCTGGCTGTTTACGTATCCAAGCATATTAATGCCAAGTTGAGTGGAAGGACAAAAGTGTTGTAGAAAAAGGTGCACAAGCAACCGGGATAACTGCAGCCTTGATAGAATTGTGAAGAAAAGGCCATTCAAAAATCTGGGGAAGGTTCACAAGGAGTGGACTGCTGCTGGAGTCAGTGCTTCAAGAACCACCACACACAGATGTATCCAGGACATGGGTTACAACTGCCGCATTCCTTCTGTCAAGCCACTCATGACCAATAGACAACACCAGAAGCGTCTAACCTGGGCTAAGGAGAAAAAGAACTGGACTGTTGCTCAGTGGTCCAAGGTGTTGTTTTCAGATGTAAGTAAATTTTGCATTTCATTTGGAAATCAAGGTCCCAGAGTCTGGAGCAAGAGTAGAGAGGCCACAATCCAAGCTGCTTGAGGTCTAGTGTAAAGTTTCCACAATCAGTGATGGTTTGGGGAGCCAGGTCATCTTCTGGTGTGGGGCCTCTGTGTTTTATCAAGACCAAAGTCAGAACAGCCGTCTACGAGGACATTTTAGAGCACTTCATGCATCCCTCTGCAGATAAGCTTTATGGAGATGGAAATGTCATTTTCCAGCAGAACTTATCACTGTGCTTCACTGGCCAGCAAACTCGCCTGACCTAAACTTCATAGAGAATCTATGGGGTATTGTTAAGAGGAAGATAAGAGACACCAGACACAACAATGCAGACGAGGTGAAGGCTATCAAAGCAACCTGGGCTTCCATAACACCTGAGCAGTGCCACAGGCTGATCTCCTCCATGCTATGTGACAATGATGCAGTAATTCATGCAAAAAGAGCCCTGACCAAGTATTGAGTGCATTTACTATACTGCACTTGTATATCTTTGGCCCAACAACTAGCCAAGGACTGTCTGCCCCATCAAATACCAAAAAAAAAAAAATAATCCATCAGATCAGCGTTTTTATAATTAGTCTTTGCTTTGTGTCTAAAAATAATCTTCTTAACCATAATAAGTGGTTGAAAATTGTTATAAATGACACTATATTGCCAGCCTATAATTCTAGAATTTAATTAGCATTCGGCAACGTACAAGATTATTTTCTATTGTAAGAGCCATTTATGGCGTTTTACATGTGATTTTTTTATTTCTTCAATGGTAGGTATAACAAGATATTAAAATGGGATTTCAGTTCTCAGGATGGACACCATATTTATTATGTTTGAGTACCAAAAGGCTCCAATTACAAGCACCTGTGGACAGCTAGAACTTTGGGCAGTATTAATGTCAGGAGCCATTATTGGGCATCCACGCGCTTCTACTAAACCTCCTTGGAGAATGTTAAATGGAACCTGTCAGCAGTTTTTTCCCTTATGACCTGCGTTCAGCACCAGTGAGCCCTTATATACAAGATTCTAGAATCCTGAATATAAGTGCCTGGGCCGCTCTGAACATATAAAAAGACCCTTATAATTCTCACCTAGGGGTGGTTGGGTCCAATGGGCATTGCTCGTCTCGGTCTCATGCCTCCTCTCTTCTTGCGATTGCCGTCCTCCTGCCCAGCCCCATGTGCATGACACATGCTGCGCCATTCACAGAGAGGCCTTCTTTACTGTTCCTGCGCATGCGCACTCTGATCCGTCCTGCTGGAGGCAGAGCAAATTACTGTAATGCGCAGGCACAAGAAAAGGTCAAAGACCACATGCGTAAGAGCATACACGGACATGCATACCACATTCTCCTGGGCAGGGAAGGACAAAAGTTTAAAGACATTACAGCTGATTCTTTTTGTGAGGTAAAAAAATTTCCTTGTCCACTTTTAATAAATTGCTTTACCTCAAAAAAAAAAGAATTATTTGTAATCCCATGCTGTGCTGTGTACTTTATTACTTCCTCCCTGCCCAGGAGATGTGGTGTGAGCAGACCATGCCCCTGTGCAGGCAGACACAGCCATTACACAGTATAGAGCAGGGACACATATGTAAGATTTCAGTACAGGAACAGTTTTAGATTTCTTTAATCCCATCTAATTGTGGAACTTATTATTATTCCAAGATCCATCAATTAAAATGAACTTTGTTGGAAAACCCCTTTAAGGAGCTGAATTCTGTGAAGAAGGCAGTGTTCTACAAATATGGCAGAGATAGAGTCCAACTAGTGCTGTGCCTAGGGAAAATTGCATCATAGGCTCACAAGTAAAAGGAAGTCAGGAATCTGTAGTGTAATCCCAGCCCTCAGGTACAGAGTGGTAAAGAAAAACTGAAAGGAGTATAGACGATCCAAGAAGTGTACACTGGGGAAAATAAGTATTTGATACACTGCCAATTTTACAAGTTTTTCCACCTACAAAGAATGGACAAGTCTGTAAATTTTATCATAGGTACTCTTCAACTGTGACATACAGAAAAAAAAAAAAAAAAAAAAGCCAGAATAATTAATTAGCATTTTATTGCATGAAATAAGTATTTGATATAGAAAAACAGGGCTTAATATTTGATACAGAAACCTTTGTTTGCAATTATAGAGGTCAGATGTTTCCATTAGTTCTTGACAAAGTTTGCACACACTGCAGCAGGAATTTTGTCCCACTCCTCTATACAGATCTCCAGATCTTTCAGGTTTCGTGGCTATTACTGGGCAACATTGAGTTACTGCTCCCTCCAAAGATTTTCTATTGGGTTCAGGGTTCAACTTTGCACTGCATCTTAGGCTATGTTCGCACCCTACATCCTTTGACCATCCTTTGGCTCCCCAAAAAACACATAAAAGAAAAAAAAAGCAAAAAAAAAAAAAAAAAAAACAACACATGCCTTTGTGTGGTTTTTGATGCTTTTTTTGCTGCATTTTTGTGGGTGAAAAACGCAAAAAGAATTGACATGCTGCATCTTTGTGGTCACTAGAAAGACGCAGCAAAAAAAAAAAAAAACTGCAAAGTGCGCACAGCAAAAATGAAAACTTAGGGTATGTGCGCACGTTGCTTTTTACCTGCTTTTTACCTGCTTTTTTGCTGCTTTTCTTCTGCGCTGTTTAATGCCAAAATGGATGTGTTCTTCTATTCAAGCAAAGTCTATGGGAATTTGGGTTTCTTGTTCACACTATGTTGTTCAAAATGCTGCCTTTTTGAGGCAGAACTTTGGTCAAAAACTCAGCTTTGCAGTGCAAAACCCAAATGGCAAAAACAACTGACATGTTGCTTCTTTGAAAAGCTGAGTTTTTGACCAAAGTTCTGCCACAAAAAGGCAGCATTTTGAACAACATAGTGTGAACAAGAAACCCAAATTCCCATAGACTTTGCTTGAATAGAAGAACACATCCATTTTGGCATTAAACAGCGCAGAAGAAAAAGCAGCAAAAAAGCAGGTAAAAAGCAGGTAAAAAGCAACGTGCGCACATACCCTTAGACTTTGCTGGGGAAGGAAATTCATGCAGTTTTGAGACCAAAACTGTACATAAAAAAAAACACGCAAAAACATGGCAAAACATGTAGCGTGCGCACATAGCCACGGCAACCAAGTAGTGGCTCCGTAAGGCTGTGTTTTGGGTCATTGTCATGCTGAAAGACCCAGCTACAACCTATCTTCAATGCTCTTGCTGAGAGAAAGATAGTTAGCCAAAATCTGGCAATACATGACCCCATCCATCCTCCCTTCAATACAATGCAGTTGTGCAGGCCATTTTTGCAGAAAAGCGCTCCCCAAAGTATGATATTTCCACCCCCATTCTTCATGGTTGGGATGGTGTTCTTGGGGTTGTACTCCTACTTCTTTCTCCAAACACAGCGAGTGAAGTTTATACCAAAAAGTTCTATTTTGATCTCAAATGACCATATGACCTTCTCCCATGCCTCCTCTGGCCAATCCAGATGGTCAGTGGCAAACTTCAAATGTGCCTGGACATGTAATGAGTTAAAACAGGTGCATTAATACAGGTAATGAGTGCAGAGCAGGAGGGCTTCTCAAGGCTGTGTGCACACGTGTGCGTTTTGCATGCCTTTACGCTGCATTTTGCACTGTTGTGTGAAAGAATGCGTCCTGCATCCCCAACACCATCAACATTGTGCATAATCCATCCACACGTTGCGTTTGAGAGCGCAGTGATTTGCATGCAGAAAGTTTGATCCAAATCGCTGCGTTCAAAAAAGCAACATGTCACCACTCCTTTTGTGCGTTTTGGATGCTTTTCCCACTCTGTCTATGGCAGAGCAAGCATCCAGAGCGCATGAATTCTGCATCCATTCTGCATTCAAAATGCCTCCAAAACACAGCTTTTCAGCTGCATTTTGAAACGCACACGCAGTGACAAAACGCTGCAGAATATTTGTCACGGCAGAACGCAACGTGCGCACAAAGCCTAAAGAAAACAAAACAGGTCTGAGAGCCAGAATTCTTGCTGGTTGGTGGGTGATCAAATACTTATTTCATGCAAAAAAATGCAAATTAATTAGTGAAAAATCATACAATGTGATTTTCTGGGAGGAATTCTGTCACAGTTGAAGTGTATATATGATAAAAATTACAGACTTCTCCATTCTTTGGAAGTGTGAAAACTTATAAAATCGGGTGTATCAAATACTTATTTTCCCCATACATTGGGAACTAAGTATTTGATACACCTGATTTTTTTTTTTTTCCCCACCTACAAAAAATGAAGAGGTCACACACAGACACACACAAACACACACGTTTCCCCCAAGGCTAGCATTCTGGGTCTGCCACCTCTTATCTCTACCTCTCCAGAGCCCGAATGTTGTAGCAACCATTCACTGGTCAACTTAAATCCGAGAGAAAGCAGCACTGACAGGTGATCGTATGCAGAATTGCACATTACTAGGACACTGGCCATTGTGCGGACACTATCCTATAATCTACAGGTCAGGCCTCACAAAAGAAGGCCAAATATACAGTATATGATCACATCTGACCAGTCAGTAGCAGTTGGATGACAAATCAATGGATTAGAAAATCAGATAAGATTATTCTCGCTCATTAGTGGTTAGTGCTGAGATATCAGCAGTTAACAGCTGTCACCCTAGAACCTCCCGATAGGGGCAAAGTAAAGGTGTATGCAACAGTCGGAAAGATATCTACATGGGTTACTATGGGAAAGTCTCTTATCGGAAAACGTGCAAGGATCCAATAACCACAAGAGTACATACGTGCAGAGGTTGTTTTTTTTTGAGGAGCCAATGTTTGCTCATAAAAATGGCTAAAAACAAAAGAAAAACGTGTCAATACTTTTCCTATTCATTTTGGTGGTATAACCGTCTTGCTGTATTCTTATGTTCTCTTCAGCATTTTTCTTCTACTTTAGGCATTGAAGAACACAGTAGAAAAAAAAGGTGCATGTTCTACCTCCAAAGAGTCTCCTGATGGGAAGCGTTACAAAGTAGGCACCGTCCTATATAATGGCTACACACTAGTACTTATGGGAAGCGCCATCATTCGTAAGGTAGAAAACAAGGTGCATGTTCCACCTCCAAAGAGTCTCCTGATGGGAAGCGTTACAAAGCAGACACCGTCCAATATAACGGCTACACACTAGTACTTATGGGAAGCGCCATCATTCGTAAGGTAGAAAACAAGGTGCATGTTCCACCTCCAAAGAGTCTCCTGATGGGAAGTGTTACAAAGTAGGCACCATCCAATATAATGGCTACACACTAGTACTTATGGGAAGCTCCATCATTCACAAGGTAGGAAAGAAGGTGCATGTTCCACCTCCAAAGAGTCTCCTGATGGGAAGCGTTACAAAGTAGGCACCGTCCTATATAATGGCTACACACTAGTACTTATGGGAAGCGCCATCATTCGTAAGGTAGAAAACAAGGTGCATGTTCCACCTCCAAAGAGTCTCCTGATGGGAAGCGTTACAAAGCAGACACCGTCCAATATAACGGCTACACACTAGTACTTATGGGAAGCGCCATCATTCGTAAGGTAGAAAACAAGGTGCATGTTCCACCTCCAAAGAGTCTCCTGATGGGAAGTGTTACAAAGTAGGCACCATCCAATATAATGGCTACACACTAGTACTTATGGGAAGCTCCATCATTCACAAGGTAGGAAAGAAGGTGCATGTTCCACCTCCAAAGAGTCTCCTGATGGGAAGCGTTACAAAGTAGGCACCGTCCAATATAATGGCTACACACTAGTACTTATGGGAAGCTCCATCATTCACAAGGTAGGAAAGAAGGTGCATGTTCCTTCTCCAAAGAGTCTTCTGATGGGAAGTGTTACAAAGTAGGCACCGTCCAATATAATGGCTACACACTAGTACTTATGGGAAGCTCCATCATTCACAAGGTAGGAAAGAAGGTGCATGTTCCTTCTCCAAAGAGTCTCCTGATGGGAAGCGTTACAAAGTAGACACCGTCCAATATAATGGCTACACACTGTACTTATGGGAAGCTCCATCATTCACAAGGTAGGAAAGAAGGTGCATGTTCCTTCTCCAAAGAGTCTCCTGATGGGAAGCGTTACAAAGTAGACACCGTCCAATATAATGGCTACACTTTGGTACCTATGTAAAGCTCCATCATTCACATGGCAATATTCTTCATCAGTAATAGTAAACCAATTGTAAACATATAAACCCTGGTTCATCATTAACCCTGTTCCTGCTGCATTAATATAGCTGATAACATAGAGATGACCTCATTGTCCTCATTGCATAGCCATGCATACAAGTGCCAGGAACCATGTAAACACTGCTGCTGGCCAACAAAGTGGGCTCTTTTCTCACTACCATCCAAACGGCTGGTGAAGGCCCCAGG